>NC_081431.1:70781897-70967896 GCF_949786415.1 Peromyscus eremicus | reverse complement strand
AAAGAAATGTATGACTATGTGTACTGTCCAAAGCTCCACCAACTGTGAAGATTTCTCTTCACTGGTGTCTTTCAGGGTTGCCCCAGAAATGGATTGTAATGCTGTCCACTTCTGAGTGCCTGCATAACATGCAGAACCATCAGTAAATCAGGCCCTAAAGTCTTCTTTTCCTCAGTCAACCAATCATAGGGAACACCCCACGAGGCTCTAGGTGCATGCTTGGCAGCAGACAGCATTGTAACAGGAGTAGAAACCATAGGCATTTGGGGAACTTCTTCATGTCACTTGCTTATGCCCTCAGGACCTGCTTGGGCCCTATCCTGTATATGCCACTTCCATTTGATAATAGATTCCTCCTGGGCACTTCCTACTCTATGACTTCATGGGTCAGATGACACCCACCTCATGATGGGCCGCTCAGGTCACATGGTAGTTTGGTGGCCTATTGTCAAACGTTCAGTTTCCACTAAGGCCCAATAGCAGGTCATGTGCTGTCTTTCAAAGGGAGAATATTTGTCTGCAGGTGACGGTAGAGCCTTGCTCTAAAATCTCAAATGTCTCCACTGTGATCCACCTATAGGGGCCTGCCAAGGGCTCCAAACAGCACCCCTCTCTGTCACTGACACCTCAAGCATCGTCATGTCTGCTGGAACATAAGGTACAAGTAGAGCAGCCTGCACAGCAGCCTGGACCTGCTGAAGAGCCTCCTCCTGTTCTAGACCCCAAACACAGCTAGCGACTTTCCAAATCAATTGGTATATGGGCCAGAGTAACACACCCAAGTGGGAAATGTCTTGTCTCCAGAATCCAAATAGGCCCACTAAATGTTGAGCTTCTTTCTTGGTGGTGGGAGGGGCCAGGTGCAATGACTTATCCTTCACCTTAGAAGGAATGTCTCTGCATGCCTCACATCACTCCCAAGAATTTCACTGAGATAGAATGTCTTTGAATTTTGGTTGGATTTATTTCCCATCCTCTGACACACATATATGTTACCAATGAGTTCCAAGTACTTGGCTGCTACCTCCTGTTCACTTGGTCCAATCAGCAGAATGTCATCAATATAGTGCACCAATGTTCCATTTTGTGGATGAGACAGATGATCAAGTTCCCTTCTAAGTTATGATACAGGGCAGGAGAGTTAATATATCCTTGATGTAAAACTGAAAATGTATACTGCTGCCCTTGCCAACTGAAAGCAAATTGCTTCTGGTGGTCCTTATGGACAGATCCTGAGAAAAGGGCATTTGCTAAATCAGTAGGTGCATACCATGTGCCAGATGTGTTAATCTGCACAAGTAAGAGCACTACATCTGGTACAGCAGCTGCAATCAGAGTCACTACCTGATTGAGTTTTCGACAGTCAACTGTCATTCTCCATGATCCATTTGTCTTCTGTATTGTCCAGGTACGAAAGTTAAAGGGAGATGTGGTAGGAACCACCACACCTTCGTCTTTCAAGTCCTTGATGGTGGCAGTAATTTCTGCAATTCCTCCAGGGATGCCATATTGGTTTTGATTCACTATTTTCTTTGGCAAAGGTAACTCTAAAGCCTTCCGTTTAGTCTTTCCAACTGTGGTGGTCTGAATATACATGGACCCCATAGACTCATGTATTTGAATGCTTAGCCCATGGGGAGTGGTACTATTAGGAGGTGTGACCTTGGTGGAGTAGGTGTGGCCTTGGTGGAGTAGGTGTGGCCTTGTGGAGTAGGTGTGGCCTTGGTGAGGAAGTGTGTCACTGAGAAGGTGGGCTTTGAGGTCTCATGTATGCTTAAGCCACACCCAGTGAGACAGTTTGCTGCCTCCAGATTAGGTGTAGAACTCAGCTTCCTTCTCCAGCACCATGTCTGCCTGCATGCTGCCATGTTCCACCATGATGATAATGGACTAAACCTCTGAAACTGTAAGCCAGCCCCAATTAAATGTTCCCTTTACAAGAGTTGCCATAGTCATGTCTCTTCACAGCAATAAAACCCTAACTAAGATACCAACCTTAATAGCCCTCATTCCACATGTCATGGAACCAATATGAGAATTCTACCAACCTCTAAGCATACCTATCCCAGATATACATTCTAGGACTGGGGGAATAACCTGAGTTTAGGGACCTTCTCGACCCACCTACTGTGAGTCAGAGTTCAACCAAAACTCTGTTAATCACCTGACCTCCATAAGCTCCTACATCTAGCTGGAGGGTCGCAATGGATCTCCTGGAATCAGCATCAGTTCAGAACTAGTATCCAATTAGACCCTGGAAAGTCTGTTTATTTCCCTTCCCCCACTGCATGGTTACCCTTGTAAAAGGCTGTAGTTCCCTTTGGAAAAGGACTGGGAAAGGCGTAAAACCTGTAGGTGTTTTATCCAGGTCCTTCCTCAGGAGAACTTGGCCATTCCTTCATTCAAGGGGTTCTGGGTCTGCAAACTGGCTCAAGTCTAGAAATTGATTCATGGGCCAAGATTGCCTTTTGCCATGATCCAATGTAACTTTTCTTTCATTTGTTTGAAAATTTTTCCACTTATACAAACCAAACAAAAATTTGGTAAGCTTCTTAACTATTTCGTGCCTGGAAACATCATGATTAACTAGCCAGTACCAAAGGTCCACATAGGTCGTGTCACCATAAAATTCACTTTACCAGTGCTGACCATTATGGGTCAGGCCATGATAACTATGACCACCTTGCCTCTGACAGTTCAGTGATTCTACCTGGCCCCTACTACCTCGGGCCCAATTAAATCCATTGCACTTAATTTGTCCAGCTGAGCAGCAGCATCTTCAACCCTAAGGTCTGGCACAAAGAAAAGGATGGCAACAAAACTCTTCCAATGTGCTGGTGCCCCGCTCACCATTTTGCATCTTATAGGATTAGTGCAGGGCACGTGTCTGGGCCTCCCCATTGTGGAGGATTGGGTTTCACACAGCACACCCACCCTAGCATTGCAGCTTCCCCGAGCCTTAAAAGTCCTTCACCAACTCTAAGCCAAGGGATATCAGGCATCTCCAACTCCTTTTCTGTAGGCCATCTTTTGACAAATGCTTCAGCCAACCATTCAAACAAACTTTGGACACCTTATTTAACTGTGCAAGCTTCCATATTAAACCTAGACTCTCAACTGAGATGGCCTGTACCAATAAACTCAACCTGGCCCAGTTTTATGTTCCTTCCACCGTTATCCCACACCCTTAAAATCCATTCCCACATATAATCCCCAGACTTCTGCTTGAATGAATTAGCAAGTTCAGTAAGCTCTTCAGTAGTGTAGCACACCTCCTCATGGACTACACGTTCTACCTCCCGTCTAGAAGCCTGCTTTGCTTTAAGTCTCGTTATAGATCTAGAGTCAACTATTGGTGAGCCCTGAGGGACATCAGTGTTGTCTTTCCTGACATTTCCTTCAGAAAAGTCACTGCTGGTTTAATAGACAATGACATGAATTTCTTCAGTCAAAAATGGAAAGAGCAATATCTCAAGCAGTGGGACTGGGGGTACTACTTCCTCAGGTAAGATGGACCCTTGAAAATCTGAAGGTTCAATGTTCCCCCAGGCATCCTCATCCCAAGCTCTAGGATGCCATTTTTTACCAATCAATGCCCTCACTTTAACTGCCAACACACTCTGAAGCTGGAACTTGAATTTTTGTTGTAACTCAGCCAACCTCATAATGAGGGATTCAGTTTGATTTTCCACAACTCAAACTCTGTGGCTGCTGGAGAGAAGATTCTCTTCCAGGACAAACTTAGAATCCTTTAGACTGTTTAGGCACATCTGGAGCCAGTCAATTTCATCACTAAGTTCATTGTTGTCCTTCCCTGTATTCTGAGATGCTAGACATTGATTAATGGTATCATGGAGCTCATTCCTATTCTCTATCAATTTATCTAGAGTTGCTAAGAGCAACCAATCAGCAGCAACATTTTCCCCAAAATTGTCAAAAGTTTCATATGCAGGGTCACCAAATCCATCAACACTTACAAATGGTGAAGAACAAGGATAATCAAATGCATTTATCTCCTTAAGTTTGTAATATAGATCATACCATGGGCTTTCAGTACTCTCAGAGCTCCCAGGAGAGGGAGTGACTGGAGAGGCTGTAGGTGTTGGCAAACTGAAAAACCTATTCCAGATATTTAAAAGATTCATCTTTATACTTCTGTTGTTCTAAAACCACTTCTGGTACCAAAATCTGTATATGCTAGAATCCCAAAGAAGTAAGTTCTAATGTCAGTGAAGATGTGGATGTGCTAGGAAGATAAGGGCACAAGCAGGCAAAGAGCAAAAGCTTCCTTCTTCCACATCCTTCTAATAGGCAGCAGAAGGTATGGCCCAGATTAAAGGTGTGTCTTGCTGCCTCAAGATATGAATCAAAGCTGTGTCTTCCTACTCAAACCTCTGGACTAGAAGTAGATTCACTGAGAGAGTCAAGCAGACACTCAGTCTTCTATCAGAGATCAGGCCTCAGTTTCAGTTTCCTGAGACTGAGCAAGCAGTTTCTGAAAGAAACATGAACAATGGACAATCAATCTTCAATGCCTCTGATAGCAGGGATGAGGGAGATAGCACATACTAATCCTGGGCCATCCCCTATAGTATCTCAAGGCAATGACCAAATAGGGACTAATCCTCTACCCCCCTCCTTGAAATTTGACTAAACTTGTCCAAAGATGGTAAAACTATAGCCCTAGCCAATTAGAAGTGTACTAACAGGGCTGGAGAGATGGCTCAGAGGTTAAGAGCACTGGCTGTTCTTCCAGAGGTCCTGAGTTCAATTCCCAGCAACCACATGGTATCTCACAACCATCTGCATTGAGATATAGTGCCCCCTTCTGGTATGCAGGTGTACATGCAGGCAAAATAGTGTATACATAATAAATAAATAAATCTCGAAAAGAAAAGAAAACACCATAATAAAACCCATAACTTTAAAAAAAAAGTGTACTAACATAGTTGTCATTTGCTTAAGGCAATCATAGATAGGATGATCTAACTGCTTCTAGAATTCCTTCAGTTGCATGTAAAAGGAGACTTTGAGCTTCTCTGTGGGTCACCATTATGCCTTTGAGTCAGATGTGTAGCCCCAGTATGCTGGAACTCTTACCCTTGAGAATTAAATGCTTGCTCTTGTGATTGCACACACATCTGGTGGTCTTTTGTGTGATATCTCAAGGACCCTAACTTCTGGTGCACTGGCCAGGAAGTCCCCCTAAGGCTCCTGACATTGAACATTTCAAGAACTTTAAACATTAAACAGAGTCTGGAATTAATTATGTGGCAGGTGAAACTAACAATCTTTTGCAGGAATACTGACTGCCAGACACTCTGTGCCCACCAGCTCCTGCACTGCCCTTGCAGCCCCCTCTCCCCCTTCCTACCTAAGCCAAGTTCTTCACTGTTGACACAATTTACAGCCTTGTGATAACACCTCCCTCCACCAAGGTCTCGCTGCTGCTACTTTCCCACCTTAACTCTTTCCTGTCCTGACACTGCCTAAGAAACTGCTGGATTGAACCAGCCTATATATATATAATGTTTAAGAAAAATTATGCTTTTGTTTCCACAGGAAAGAAAAAATATATGGGCTTTGGCTATTTGGATTTCATGGGTTATAAATACTTGTCATCATTGGGGGTGGTGGTGACTAATTATTATTGGTCATGGTAAGAAAAAAACTACTCAAAGAGGCAGGCAGATCTCTGTGAGTTCGAGGCCAGCCTGGTCTACAGAGTGAGTTCCAGGACAGGCGCAAAGCTACACAGGGAAACCCTGTCTTGAAAAACCAAAAAAAAAAAGAAAAAAGAAAAGAAAAAAGGAAAAAACTACCCAAATATTTCACATTGGTACAAATTTTTATATATTGTTACAAATTTAAGGTTATTTTTAGTATGATATATACATATATATTTCTACTCGTGTTTAAGATATTGTACCTATACAATATTCTAGACTAGTAAAAGAAACCACAAAAAGGACTTTGGTGAAAGTTTTCATGTTGTCTGCAAAGCAAGGCAAAAGGCAGGGAACTGGAATAGTAAAGAAAAGGGAAAGATGAATTTAACTAAAATAAAAATATTTGGCTAAACCGGAAGAATGGAGCTAGGAAAAGCCTGACCTGAGGATAAACAGGAAGTTATAGAAGGCCAGAGGGGATATGAACTATATCTGCTTTGATTTTTCATACCTGCAAATACTGAATTTGAAAAGAAAACAATCTGGTAATTCTTCACTGCAAAATATTTATGCTATTATTCACAATAGCCAGAACCTGGAAACAACCTAGAAGCCCCTCAACCAAAGAATGGATAAAGAAAATGTGGTGCATATACACAATGAAGTATTACTCAGTTGTAAAAAACAATGACATCATGAAATTTGCATGTAGCTGGAAGTTTTCCTGTGTTCCACCTGGTCCTGCAGCCACTCAGACGCAAATAAACACACAGAGGCTTATATTATTTTCAAACTATATGATTTATGGCTCAGACTTCTTGCTAGCTAGCTCTTACGTCTTAAAATAACCCATTTCTATAAATCTACACTTTGCCATGTGGCTTGTGGCTTACTGGTACTTTCACATCTTGCTTCTCTGATGGCAGCTAGCAGAGTCTACTCTGCCCCTTCCTTTCTTCTTGTCTCTCTCTTAGATTTCCTGCCTACCTCTAAGCTGCATTGCCATAGGCCAAACAGCTTTATTTATCAACCAATCAGAGCAACATATATTCACAGCATACAGAACAATATCCCCCAGCATTTGCAGGCAAATAGGTGGAACTAGAAAATATCCTGAGTGAGATAACCCAGACTCAGAAAGACAAACATGATATGTACTCACTCATAAGTGGATACTAGATGTAAAGCAAAGGATAATCAGACTACAATCCTCAGCTCCAGAGAAGCTAGAAAACAAAGAGGACCCTAAGAGGGACACAAAAATGGATCAACTTGGGAAGGAGAAACAGATGAACTCTCCATGAGTAAACTGGGGAGGAGGGAGCAGTAATAGAAGAAAAAGGGGGTGGGGTATAAGAACATGAGGGAATGGGATGGTTGAGCTAGGGGAGGGATGGAGTAGGAGAGTAAGAAAAAAGATGTCTTGATAGAGGGGGACATTATGGAGTAAGGGGTGCTAGGGAAATTCCCTGGAATCCACAAGGACGACCCCAGATTAGACTACTAGCAATGGTGGAGAGGGTGACTGAACTGGCCTACCCTGGTAATCAGATTGGTGACTATCCTAACTATCATCATAGAGCCTCCATCCAGTGACTGATGGAAGCAGATGCAGAGATCCACAACCAAGCACTAGGCTGAGCTCCAGGAGTCCAGCCAAAGAGAGGGAAGAGGGATTCTATGAGCAAGGGAAGTCAAGATATGATGGGGAAACTTGCAGAGACAACTGAACCAAGCTCGTAGGAACTCACCAACTCTAGACTGACAACTGTGGGACAACCTGCATGGGACCAACTAGGCCCTCTGCATGTGGGAGACAGCTGTGCAGCTTGGTCTGTGCATGGACTGGCTTTTTGGAGTCCATTATGTATGGTGGGACACCTTGCTCACCCTGGATGCAGAGGGGGAGGGGCTTGGTCCTGCCTCAACTGAATGTACAAGGCTTTAGTGACTCCCCATGGGAGGTCTTACCCTGGAGGAGGGTATGGGGGTGGGTATAGGGGGAGGCTTGGGGGAGGGAGTGGGAGGAGTGATGAGAGAGGGATTGGTGGTTGGTATGTAAAATGAATTTTAAAAAATTTAAATAAAAAGGAAAAAATATTTATGCTAGAAATGGGGTCATGCTCTTTAAAGGAGAAGAGAAGAACTGAGGTCCCCATGTCAAACTTATTTAAATACATGATATATAACTAAAAATACAGATTAATAATTAGTCATCATATTACAGCCCTCTGGATTACAGGGTTCTATATGTTTGGCCTCCTATGAAATGACAAGACTAAAGCTCTTAGCTATTCAGAGTTTCATGGAGAAGTCTAAACCTATTTCTTAAAAATTGTCAACATCACATCTATGGTCTATAAATGAAATGAAAACTGTAGTCTAACTGCTTTTGTAATATCTAAGGATATATATAGAGAGAAAAAGAAATAGATAGATAGATAGATAGATAGATAGATAGATAGATAGATAGATAGAATGTCTATAAATAAAAATGCTTATAAAATAAAAACAGGACCTGAGAGGTCCATTTGACTAATATATCTACAGGTTAACATGTAGGCCAGGTTATTATTACCAAACTTAGATATATTTTCAAGATTAAGCCTAGATTTGTTTAGCTCAGATATAGTCAATAGATAATGATCCTCAAAGCTGTCAAAGATCTGATGAATATGGCATTTAAATTATTTAATAAAAAGCTTACTATGGCAGACAGAGACTCCCAGCTCCTAGCAATGACTCCCAAGTTCACCAAAGAAGATATGGAACAACACGATAACATCACCCAGATTTTTGGTAACATTGACCACTGGGCAAAATGCCCCAGTGCAATAGCTGCAACCAGGACCTGGCCCAGACTGTGGACAAGCAAGACACTGACAAAATAAGATCAGTCTTCCCAGGTTCCTCCTTCACAGGAAAAACTCACCTTTTGGGCCTGGCAGCCAAAGACTGATGCTGTTCTGATACCTCTGCCTCCAATGCTATAAAGAACACAGGAGCCTGGGATGGCTATCTAGGTAATGGACTAGTTATTTTTAATAGATTTAGAAGCCACTTAGTCTGCACTTCTGCTTACTCAGATATTATTTATCCTTCTCAGATCTCTGATGGCATTGACGGCTAGGCTAACTATAACTTTGTCAGCTTAGCAGCAACCAACAACCAGATTCTTCTGCAAGGCTCTAGACACTGTTGGGAAATATTATTTTAAGGTGTGTTACTTTTGTTTATGTTACATTTGCTTAACAATGTAAAGCTGTGTTACTGTGCCTGTCTAAAACACCTGATGGTCTAATAAAGAACTGAACGGCCAATAGCAAAGCAGGAGAAAGGATAGGCAGGGTTGTCAGGGAGAGAGAAGATATAGAAGAAGAAATCTGGGAAGAGGGATGAAAAAGGAGGAGCCAGAGAAGGAGGAAAACATTAGGGGCCAGCCACTCAGCTACACAACCAGCAATGGAGTAAGATCTACAAAAGTAAGAGAACAAGAAAAGGCCAGAGGCAAAAGGTAGACAGGATAAGTTAAGGAAAGCTGTCAAGAAACTAAGCCAAGCTAAGGCCAGGCATTCATAAGTAAGAACTTGTCTCTGCTGTGAAGATATTCTCTTCTAGGGAAGAACACTCATGGTTCCAAGAGACAGACATTTATCAGACTGTGATTGCTCCAAACCATAGAGGAGGCACAAAAAAAAATGTCTGCAGGGAACCATGACCACACCTAACAGCAATTTTGAAATGTTCAAAAAGATGACAGAATTCCAAAACGATGATTCCACATGGACTATGATAAAGCCATCAAGCTGATTAACACCACGGGAAGATCTGCTTTGGACTACAAACTGCTCAGGACAATTTCGAGATGACCAGCTGAGATGATCCAGCCTGACAGACTACTCGAGCAAGGACTTATGACAAGCCCTGAACTTTCTTATTATGCAGAGACTGGACAAATGATACAGGACTTGACAATTAACCCAAAAAATTTCTTTTCAGGATTCCCTAAAGATATCTTCAGCCCTAGAAAGCAAAAAGAAAAAGAGAATAAGATATGAGATAGATCATTGAATCTACTCTGAGAAAAAAAGATAAAGAAATAATAGGATAAATAGGTAGATCACTGAATCTACACTGAAGAAAAAGGGGAAGATATAAAATGACAAAAGGGAGACTACTGAATGTATTATGAAAAAAAAGAGAGAATATGGATATGATAAGATAAAAAGGGAGATTATGGAATCTACTTTTAAAAAGGAGCTACTTGTTTTAAATAAGATAAGTAATGAAAAAATTTTGGTCTGAGTTTATCAGATGTTACTGGATTGGACATTGTTAGTATATATAATGGAGTTTTTATCTGAATCTGTCAAATGTTAATGGACTAGACATCATTAATGTAATTTTTGGCTGTATATATTGTATATACTTATTGGATAGTTTTTCTTGTATTAGTTATAAGCCTTTTTTAATTTTAGACAAAAAGAGAGGAAATGTGGTGGTATTGTGTTCCCCAAAATATTGCGTACCTTAATAAACTTATCTGGGGTCAGAGAACAGAAAAGCCACAAGATACTTAGGCTAGAAAATGTTAGCACACGCCTTTAATCCTAGCATTCCAGAGACAGAAATCCCTCTGGATCTCTGTGAGTTCAAGGCCGCATTGGAAACAGCCAGGCATGGTGACTCATGCCTTTAATCCCAGAAAGCAGCCTTTAATCCCAGGGAGTGGTGGTAGAAAGCAGAAAGGTTTATAAGGCATGAGGACCAGAAACTAGAAGCATTTGGCTGGTTAAGCATTCAGGACTTCTAGCAGCAGTTCAGCTGAGAGCCATTGGGATGAGGACACAGAAACTTCCAGTCGGAGGAAACAAGACCAGCTGAGAAGTTGGCCAGGTGAGGTTAGCTGTGGCTTGTTCTGTCTCTCTGATCTACCAGCATTGACCCCAATAACTGGCCTTGGGTTTGATTTTATTAATAAGAACTCTAAGATTCATGCTTCATGTCTCAGTGTGTGACTTATTTGGGAGCTGGGTGGCAGGCTCCTCAAAAGAGTAAAAATCCAAGAACAACAAGTCACCTTGTTAGTTCATTTATCAATACGTTAGTTAAAGTTATTAAGTCTCTTGATAAGAAAAGGCAAACAGGTTTGCCTTACTCACAGGCTTCATATTAATGGATAAACAGGTTTCAAACATGATTTAAAATATGGGAAATGCTTCAGATTTCTTTCCCTCGACATGCTATTATTCAATTGAGACTTCAAAAGTTCAGAGTTTTAACAATAATCAGTAGAATTCTGATAAACTATTAATCTAGCTCTGATAAAACACTGCTACTAGTCAGTCACAAGCTCAAGATTTTAAATTTTCTTTGGTTGTCTTCTAAATGTAGACTTACTGGTACTTTTAATTGGGCTAAAAACATTTCAGTCCACTCCATATCTGGCTCTCTGGTCAGAAGAAAATGTACATGCTTTTTAACTCAGATCTATAGCTTTTGTTAGGACTCAATGGTATGAATCTACTCCTACTGCTTTACAGATATCTGTTACCTGATTTTCTCACAATATGGATTTCAATACAGGTTGATAGTACTAATGTATCTAAAACTTTTATGTCTTTTCATAAAATAAGACATAAGCTTCAAAAGTCTGGTGAGTCATAAAACTTAGATCCATTTCTTACAAGTCAAAAGGGCTCCAGATAAGTATAGCCTAGGCTTCCCCACCTGCCTATTCCTGAGGATGGTATTTTTCTCTCCTGGTCCTGAGACTCCTCCCCTTCCTCAATTACTAAGACAATGGGCCTAAAAGTTCCAAATATAATATTTTCCTTTAAGTTAATAAATTTTAATTTCTGTTCCTAGTCTACATTTGTCTCAACAGGTTTCCACGTGGCTGACAGACACATCCAAGCATCAGTTGCTGACTACAACCTGCTCCAAATGACTGTGAGCCCTAAACTTGCTAAAAGCTGATATGGACCAATCCATCTGATATAAATGCTGTTTCTTCAGCTGGTCAAGGAACCAGGTGCTTCTAGATTCCCTTCATGTCTTTGACTAGCATTATAGCCTTCCAGGACCCTGACAACAATGTCCTAGTTTCAGCAGGAAATAATTATAGAAGAAAATACATCGTTCCTTGTTCCCTCTGGAATGTTAGAACAAAAGGGAATTTCTTGTCATAGGGGACCTGAGAAAAAATAATAACTTATCCCCATCCTCATTCTCAAGTTTCTTCTCTTTAGGGAACTCTGTCAACCATCACAGGGCCTTTGGCCCTTCTGCTTCTACTAATTGTGGTTGGCTCTTTCATCATTGATGCCTTAACTAAATGATAATTCCTGTCTTCATACCTAAGCTGATGCTGCTAAAATCCCAATGTCAGCCCCTGGACCAAACTCATACTCAAGGGGAGAATGAGAGAGCTGAGAAGATGCCAATAACAGGCTGCTTCTGTCAGAGATCAGGCCTCAGTTTCAGTTTCCTGAGACTGAGCAAGCAGTTTCTGAAAGAATCACAAACAATGGACAATCAATCTTCAATGCCCCTGACAGCAGGGACAGAGGAGATAGCACATACCAAGCCTGGACCATCCCCTACAGTATCTCAGGGCAATGACCAAAATGACCAAATGTCCAAAGGGACAAATCTTCTACCTCTGCCCCCTTGGAACTTGACCAAACTTGCCCAAAGATGGTAAAACTATAGCCCGAGCCAATTAGAAGTGTACTAACATGGTTTTCACTTGCTTAAGCCAATCATAGATAGGATGACCTAACCGCTTCTAGAATTCCTTTAACTATGTATAAAAGGTGCCTGCGAGCTTCTCTTGAGGTCGCCATTTTGCCATTGTACCTTTGCATTTCTCTTAATCTTGAGAATTAAATGCTCTTGATGATTGTATGTGTGTCTGGTGGTCTTTTGTGGGACTTCTTAAGGACCCTAACATTCAACTACTTCGAGCCAAGCAAAAAATCTCTCACAGGTGTGTCCTCCATTTCTGGATTGTAGTTCATTTCATATGTAGTCAAGTTGACAACCATGGGTAGACATCACAACAACTTTGTGGAGTTGGATCTTTCCTTCTATCTATATGTGATTCCAGGGATACAACTCGGGTTATCAGGCTTGTGCGCAGGTTCCTTTACACACTGAGCCATCTCACCAGCCTGGGAACACTCTACTGGAGGAAGAAAGCACATCCCCTTTAAAGAATTCATGTGGGTTTTTGAGTCAAGATAACTATATCAAAGTCCTCTACCACAGAGATTTTTGATTTTAAGGATTGTGAAAACCAGTCCATCTGTAAGTTTTGAGCTAGAGACAACATCTGAAATTCTGATTCATCTGCTCATGTTTTGTCAACCTTAGCTGCTAATCTTGATGGCAAATAGAAAGATCTGCAGTGACATTACTTATGGTAGAAAAACATGGACTCTGTTCTCAACTACAAGCCTATGAGAAGCTTTCTAAGCAGAGAGTGTTGTTCCCAAAGTCCAGACCCCTAAAAGACCACCAAGAGACCAAATCTGATGCAAAAACAAAGAGCCTTTATTGCGAGTTAACCTGGGCCTCTCCATCCATCTGAAGCAGCAGCAGAGCAGGAGAGACCATGAGCAGCACATGGTGAGGGCTTTTATTGTGGATAGGCAAGGGGGGCTTGGGGAATTCCAAAGCTGCATAGTTACAGACTTGGGATTGGCTCAAGCTCTGGTAAGGGGTATCTGGACTGAGCTGATGGCTACTTTGGGTCTAGAGGAGTTGCAACATTTTAATCTCAGCAGAAGGATACCAGGAGTTGTTTGTCCGTGTCTGATTGGCCTCTCCTTGTCGGGGGAGGTGTTCTGGCTCTCTCTGTAACTAGAGCTAAGGTTAGGAGCAGTGGAGTGGGGGTGTAGTGGGTAGCTGTTCCAGCTTTGACCTGGAAGTACTACCCACATTGAGGCCTCAGTAACTGTCACGCCTAGGAGACAGAGCCGAGACAGGAGCCCTGAAGACCCGAGATCCTAATGTGCTGGCTCTTTTGGTTCCTGGATCCTGGACACTGGAGGTAGACTGAGCAGGGTTCTCCAGAGAACACCACTGGACTGCGCTTCACCTTTCCCAGACCCTGTAACCTATCCCTTCACTTGTAAGTAGCCCCACAAAATAAACCTCCCTTTTAACTAAGTGGAGTTGCCTTAATATTTCCACCAATCGGGCGGGGGGGGGGGGTGGGCATCCTGTTCAGGTCTTTTTGCTATGGTTGCAGTTCTGCTGAGGCCTGGGTCTCTCAGAGAGTAAAGTTGGTGGAGATGTGATTTATCAAGCTAGATTTGGATTGAATTGTTTATTTGGTATGTCATCAGTGCCCCATCTGGAATGACTAGATAAGTCACACAACAGAGGGTAGAATCGACAGGAAGATATGGATGAATCATGAGAAAGACCACCAACAGCCATGGGAACTTCCCAGAATGGAAGTCCTTCTGGTGGGAAACTGCTGGAGTCGACCTATTCAGGTCTCTAGTCACTAAGCAAGAATAGAAAGGATTATAATAAAACAGTAGCACAAACCTTCCTGCCAGAAATACAAGGTTGTTTACACAAGGTTAAGTCAGGACAGAGCCAGATCTAGTGGCTCACGCCTGTAATCCCAGCACTTGCAAGGCTCAGGGAGGAGATCCCAAGTTCAAGGCCAATCTGGGCTACACAGAGAGACCCTGCCTCAAACACAAGGAAGATAGAAGGGTGGAAGGGAGAGAGAGGAAGGGAAAAGTGCTACCATTCCAATCAACAAGGGAAAGGCAATAAACTGCTTGTTGTAGTTTTTCCCTCTCAACAAGGGAAAGGCAATAAACTGCTTGTTGTAGTTTTTCCCTCTCCCTTCTCACTGTAATCCCAAGCGAGAGGACAGGTAGCCAAGCCAGGGCCACAACAGGCTTCCCTAGCAGCCCTGACATGGACCAGGCCTTAGTTTGGGTTCACTAAAACCAGCTGGAGCTGAGCAAGCAATTCTCAGGAAAACCACAACTTAGGGATAACCAATCAACAGGTGCCCCTCAACCTCCTGCCGGCTCAGCAGGCCCCCAAACCCCTTCTGCTGGCTCAACAGATGCCCCCCAGACTTATGCTAGGTAAAGATAGCTTTCCCTACCCTCTCATCAACAAGCCCCTAGACACTAGACCCCATGACCACCAATGGGTCTCTAACCACTACAGCCTCCCACCAATCAGCTCCCAGACTAATCTTTCCTCCACCAATCAGCACCAGATTAATCCCTCCTCCCTGGAATTCCCCTAACTCTGCTTAAAAGGAACTTTGGACCTCCTTTTGGGGTCACTATTTGCCACCCCAACCTGCTGGAAATAAATGCTTTTGCTAAATTGCATATGTGACTGTTGGTCTTTCTTGAGGGCTTCTCTCGGACCCTGACACTAAGGAACAAGTGCAAGGAAGAGAAGGGGGGGGGGAGAAAAGCAGCCAGAGCTGAGTTGTTCCTTTCAGGACTTCTGGAGAGTCTAAATTGGCTCCAGAGCAGAAAGGGAGCCTTCAGTTGAGCTTTAGTGAAGGGGTGTAACTCAGTTTGTAGAAGGCTTGCCGAATATACACAAAACCCTGGGTCCCGTCTCCAGTACCACATAGACTGGGCATAGTGGCTCCAGACTTGTAATCCAGCTCTTAGGAAGTCAAGGCAAGGGGATTAGAAGCTTGAGGTCACGTTTGGCTATTTATTGAATTTGAAGCTAGCCTGGGCTACATGAGACCCTTCTTCAAAAACAACAGTGTTTTTTCACAGCTCTGGAACCTAGAGGTCTGAGATGAAGGTGCCAGTTTTCTGATAAAGGCCTTCTTCCTTGTGTGCCTTTCTTAACTGAGTGGTCTTCCAGGCTCTCCTTGGGTCTCTCTGCAGGTAAAAAAGATAATGAAAGAGATGGGGAGGGGGGATACAGGGAAAAAAGAACTGACATGTTCAATCATCTAGATGTTTTAATAAGCAAAACTGGAAAATATTAGACTCCAACTGAAGTAGCAAAGCACAGCAGAACACAGTGGGTGTGATAACATGGAAACTCCCAATGAGCTTCCTCTCAGCAGACCATTCACAAGTTTATTTAACTCATCGTTAGCACATACATAACCTAAACTATTCAGGGGCAGAAGAGATTTCTGTGGATAAAGGCACCCTATGGCCAAGCTTGATTACCTGAGTTCAAAGAGAGCCAACTCCCACAAGTTGTCCTCTGATCTCTACACACATGCTAGGTACACACACAGACATCTTACTAAATAAATAATATATAAATTTAAAGCAAAAACTATTCAAGTCCAAAACATGAGACAACTTTTTAATGTTAGGCCAAAACTCAGATACAACTCAGATACCAACACAATGGCTAATTATGAATATCTTCAAATGTCTAATAACTACTTGATATAAAATGTGTCCAGAGTGTATAGCATAACCCAAAGTGAACAATTATTTTTGTTTTCGTTGTGTTTTGTTTTTTGTTTTCCAAGACAGTGTTTCTTTGTGTAGCCCTGGCTGTCCTAGAACTCCCTCTGTAAACCAGGAAAGCCTCAAACTCACAGAGATCTGCCTGCCTCTGTGAGTGCTAGGAGTAAAGGTGTGTGCCATCACCACCTGACAACAATTAATTTTAATGTAACCAGGTATTCCCTTTAAAAAAATGAGATAGCAACATCAAGATTTCATAGAAATTAAGATTATTTACATTTAGATTTGTAGCTGAATCCTGAATCTATCTGTCCAGGTTTCCCATGGACAGTAATTAAAATATAATTTTTAAGAGGCTCGGTGTCTTATAATTTTTAAGCACTTGGTGTCTTAGTTAGGGTTTCTATTGCTGTGAAGAGACACCATGACCACAGCAGCTCTTGTAAAGGAAAATATTTAACTGGGGATGGCTTACAGTTTCACAGGATTAGGTCCATTATCATCACAGCAGGAAGCATGGTGGCATGCAGGCAGACATGGCGCTGGAGAAGTAGCTGAGATTTCTACATCTGGATCTGCAAGCAGCAGGAAGAGACTGTCACACTGGGCATGGCTCAAGCACCTAAGACCTCAAAGCCCGCCCCCAGTGACACACTTCCTCCAACAAGGCCACACCTCCTAATAGTGCCACTCCTTGTGGGCCTATGGGCCATTTTTATCCATTTTTATTCATACCACCGCACTTGGGAAAGTACCTGCTGTGCAAGCATGAAGACCTGAGTTTAAATCCCATCAACCAAGTAAAGGATGGACTCAGTGGCACACATCTATAATCTTGACACTCCAAGGATAGAGACGGTAAGATTCCTGGAGAGTGCTGGCTGAAGAGTCTAGTTGAATCAGTGAGCTCCCCGTTCAGTGAGAGACTCTTACCTCAAACAATAAGACTGACTTGCTATTGAAGAAGACACTGGACATTGACTTGTGCCCTGCACAGGCACCTGTGCATGTGCACATACACACAGAGACAGAGAGAGAGAGAGAGAGAGAGAGAGAGAGAGAGAGAGAGAGAGAGAACATATCTAAATTTAGATGGCCCTGTAGCTCTCACAATGTTACTACTAGATTCTGCCAACTAGAATCAGCCATCTGATTGCCTAAAGACAGTCAGGCTGTGAGACGGTAGTAAGGCCTGCTAATTTACAGTAATGTGGCCCTTTGAAAACTCCTATACACTGCAGAGTGGTGAATTTTGCAGAAAAAAATGGCATTCCAAAGTTCATAGAAATTAACTTCAAGAGTCCTAATGTGATCTGAGGATGTAAAGCACTTGCCTATTATACCTAAAGACCTGGGTTTGGTCCCCAACACAACAAAAAGAAAGTTTGAAAAAAGCCCTAGTTCACCAGGCGGTGGTGACGCACACCTTTAATCCCAGCACTCAGAAGACAGAGCCAGGCGGATATCTGTGAGTTCGAAGCCAGCCTGGTCCACAGAGCGAGATCCAGGACAGGCACCAAAACTACACAGAGAAACGCTGTCTTGAAACCACCCCCGCCCCCGCAAAAAAAGCCCTAGTTAAGAGGTTGACGCAGGTGTGTCCATTATTTCTAACAATTCTAAGATGCTGGTAAAATAGACTGATTTCTTCTACCCCATGAATCAAAGCCCTTCTCTTTTGATTAAAGTGTATGAATCTACTTTCTACTTTACAAACACTGCTTTTAGTTTAAGGATCCCAGGAGAAAATTCACAGAATAGAATGGGTAAGGGATAGCCTCTGTAAATTAAATGCCCCAGGGTGTGTGTGTGTGTGTGTGTGTGTGTTGATCAAAGGATGTGTTTGGACGTTGTTAGTCAGGGTTCTCTGGAGTAATAGAACTTATAGAATGAATATCTCTGTCTTTGTTGCTGTCTCTGTGTGTATACATGCATACATACATACATACATACATACATACGTGTGTGTGTGTGTGTGAGCGTGTATATAAAGAGATTTATTGGAATGACTTATAGGCTACAGTCCAGCTAATCCAACAATGGCTGGCCATGAACAGAAAATCCAAAAATTCAGTACTTGTTCAGCCCACATGACTGGATGTTTCAGCTGTGTTTTGTGATATTTTGTGTTGTGACAAATCTTGCCTGGAGATCAGAGGGCAGAGCTAGCAAACAGTTAACCATAGAGGCCAGGCAGTGGTGGCACACACCTTTAATCCCAGCACTTGGGAGAAGGAAGCAGGAAGATCAGGAGTTCAAGGCCACCCTGGGCTACACAAGATTGAACCAGTCTAAAAGAGAAACAGAACGCACAGTGGTGGTACATGCCTTTGATCCTAGCACTTGGGAGGTGGAGACAGGAATGTAAAGTGGGTGTTGTTTGTTTGTTTGTTTTTTCTTTTGGGGGGCCCACCACCCAGCTCCCAAATAAATCACTCACGGAGGCTTATTCTTAATTATAAATGTCTGGCCTTAGCTTGGCTTCTTTCTTGCCAGCCTTCCTTAACTTTAAATTATCCCATCTACCTTTTGCCTCTGGGCTTTTCCCGTTCTCTTCCTTTTGTAAATCTTACTCTTGCTTCATGGCTTGCTGTGTAGTGGGGTGGCCCCTGGAGTCCTCCTCCTTCTCTGGCTACTTCTTTTTCCATGCCTCCATCTCTCTTTATTTATTCTCTCTGCCTGCCAGCCCCACCCATTTCTCTCTCCTGCCTCACTATTGGCCACCCAGCTCTTTATGAGACCATCAGGTGTTTTAGACAGGCAGAGTAACATAGCTTCACAGAGTTAAACAAATGCAACATAAACAAATGTAACACACCTTACAATAATATTCTACAACAGGGTGGAGACAGGATCTTGACCCCCATTAAGTCTGAGGATTCGTAGAGACAGGATCCCATCCGGCCTGAGATGTTGTAGAAGTAAACAATCTCTTAGTGGCTGTTACTCTGCTTCTCTGATCTTTCAGCTTTCAACTTCAATTTCTGACTCCGGGTTTTTATTAGTAAGACTAATTAGGATCACACTTCATAGCTGGTCTTCAGTATATGCTGGGATCCCAAAGAAGTAGACTCTGAAGCCAGTGGAGGAATGGATGTGCTAGCAAGGTGAGGGCAAGCAGGCGATAAGCAAAAGTCTCCCAGCAGAAGGTGTGGCCCAGATTAAAGGTGTATCTTCCAACCTCAAGTTCTGGATCAAAGGCATGTGTCTTCCCACCTCAAAAGTCTGGACTAGAAGTGGGTTCATCCACTTCAAACCAAGCAAAAATAATCTCTCACAGGTGTGCCCTCCATTTCTGTACTGTAGTTCATTCCAGATGTGGTCAAGTTGACAACCAAGAATTGCCGTCACAGATGTTATTTCTCAGGCACGAGCCACCTTGAGACATGGTTTCTCCTGGGTCTCGGTCTCACCAGGATGCTGGCCACTGAGCCCCACTACAACTGGCTTTCTCTCTGCAAGGAGTAGATGGAACTTGGGTCTTTGTGCTTCTGAGGCAATCACTTTCCAGACTGAGTCATCTCCCCAGCCCCAGTTAAAGTTTCTACACACTTAGGAGCAGGGGTGTAGCTCAGTTGGTACAGTGGCTGCCTACATGACAGAGGTCTTGAGTTCAATACCCAGCACTAACACTGATGACTCTATCTGCATGGCCACACACACACACACACACACACACACACACACACACACACACACACGTCTACGCACAATGGATGCTGAACGAAGACTTCACTCAAATGTCCATTCTGAGGCTAGGGTCTTTCTCAGGTGGTACATGAACTTCCCTGACAGTGTGTGTTTCTGTCTTCATGGAAGTCCTGTAAAAATGGAGTGTTTTATCTATGGAGTTTATCATGCATCTACCACACAACTAGCAATAAATAAATAAATAATTTAGAAAGCCCTGAATAATTGACGGATAACTATGTTGTGAAAAAAGACACTTGAGTAATACAGCACCTAAGCAAGGAAGTTCTTTTTTGTTTGTTTTCAGTGTGAGGGACTGGCCTAGACCCTGCCATGTGGACCAGGCTGGTCTTGAACTCACAGAAATCCACTTGCACTCCAACCTCCCAAGCTAGAAGCTTTAAAGACTTAACCGTGCTCGGGACACAGAGGCAGGTAGATCTCTGTGAGTTCGAGGCCTGCCTGGTCTACAGAGCGAGTTCCAGGACAGCCAAGGCTTTTGCACAGAGAGACCCTGTCTTGAAAAACAAAACAGCAGTGAAGGGAACAGAATCTGAGCCACGATAAATTCTGTCTTCCAATCAGCCGATTTTGTTCAGTTCTGGAAAACTCAACTGCCTTTGTACTGAAGCACGTTCACAATGCGTCCTCCACTCCCCCAGGTGGCGCTGCGCGGAACTCGGTCTCCAAAGGGCCCCCTAGCGCGCGCCGGGAACCGTTTCCGCCCAGAAGCATTTCCGCCCCGCGGGTCGGCAGGGTCCCGCGACACACACTTCCGTGTTCCAACTGCGCACGTGCACCCGCTGCTCCGCGCAGCCTGCTAGTGCGGCCGGGCAACATGTCGCACTTACAGATGAAACTCCTGCGCAAGAAGATCGAGAAGCGGAACGTCAAGCTGCGGCAGCGAAACCTGAAGCTGCAAGGTGAGCTCTGCTGAACCCCGCGGCGGCGAACCACGTCGGGAACCCCGAGGCTCCGCCGTGCGCCGGGCAGCTTCCGGCGGGCTCCTGGGACGCACGGCGTGAGCAGGCCGCCTGGGTCTCAGCCCCCCGTGGTTTTGGTCCCAGACTTTGCCAGCGTGGATTTCTTGGTTCAGGATCGGAGCAGGAGGCCTGGGTTTGCTTCCCAGGCTTCCGTTGGCTGGGCATACAGCAAAACTTATGTATCAGCCTTCATCTTAGAGTCCCCCATCATAGAACTTTAGATCTAGGTACTAGACATTTCCATTCCTTTTATTTAATTGCTGGATCTCATCTCCCGCCCGAGCTTAGGAATTTTTTTTCTCGGCTCTTTCCCATCAGTGATACTGCTTTCCCCTACGCATTCCCAAGTGCTTCCTTCTGCCGTCTGTCCAAGTGGGTTCTCCTCATTCCTGCAGCGATCCTCGTCACATGTTAAGCACAGAACCCTCCCCGTGTTCTTGTCCTGCCCAACTTAGTTTGTAAATCCCTTAACGTCTTGTTTTTTGCACCGCGACGTAAATGAAAAGTTGACACAAATGTCACCTTTCCTGTTGTAGTTTCTGTAGCTTGTTAAGGTTACCTATAAGATATAAATCAGTGGTCCCCAACCTTCCTACTGTTATGGTGACCCTCACCCATAAAATTATTTCGTTGCTGCTTCATAACTAATTTTGCCCCTGTTACGGATCGTAATGTAAATATCTGATATGCGACCCTGTGAAGTGCTGGTGCATATTGTCACATCCCACATAATATGCAACGGGTAGTAATTGAGAGAAAACCTGGACGGAGGTGGGGGGGGGGCGTGGATTTAAGGCAAGTTCCTTCATTTAGTTCCTGTAGAATAATTAACACTAATTAGTAGCTACCTGACGTGGGTAATGTAAACTTCTTTTTTGTATGAACAGGGAAACTTTGTAAAGATAGTTTGGAGCTTTAATAGGGTAAATAAGTGGTTTTCATTAACTAAATTTTCAGTTCGCTAAAGTAGAGGAAAGTTGGATTTGAATGATGTGAAATTATATAAGCAATAGTTGCGGGAGTATGAAATAAATGTCATTCAATTATGTTTATCAAATACTTAATGTTAGAAATATGTCTTCTCCTTGCTGCTTTTTAACGCCATTGATTTACTTATGTGACATGTGACATTGTTGGCATTTTTCTCTATAGCCTTAAACAGATAAGGTTTTCGTTTTGTTTTTGTTTTTTCTTTATTTCTTCTTTTGGTTTTTCAGGGTTTCTCTGGATCCCTGACTGGCTGTACAAAGCTGGAACTTGCTTTGTAGACCAGGCTAGCCTCAAACTCAAAAAGATCTACTTTCTCCTGCCTCCCGAGTGCTGGAATTACAGGCATGCACCACAATGTTGGATGAGATAAGCTCTTTTGAAGTTAAAATAAAGCAACTTTACTTTTCTGATACTTTTTTTTCTTTAAAAAAAAAAAGGGGGGGTACTTTTTCTATAATAGAGCATGAACAGGTGGTTTTCCACAGTGAACATAGAAGGAAAACTAAATGGTTGGAGTTCCAGAAACCATGGAATTTCTCTCTTGGAGGTCAGTGTTATAGGTAAGCTTCCTCTTCCGTGTTACAATGTAATAAGTTCTGTGTTTTTAAACAGAAGTATCAGACACCAGCCTGTCACAGCCTCAAAACGGAGATGGGCCTAAAGAAGAAGTCAGAGTCGGAAAAGTTAAGAAAGCCAGGAAACATTCTGTGAATGTGGGCTCAGCAGAAGCACAGAGTGGAGGCATGCCTGAAGAGACGGTGGAAAACTCAAAAGCTAAAAGATCACCCCAAAAGCCTACCACTTTAACCAATGGGGAAACAGCAGCAACGCCTTCTCCTGATTCAGAACCAAAGAAGAAAAAGAAGAAGAAAAAGAGGAAAATGGCAAATGATGCTGGGCCTGGTAGGTTTGTTTTCTTTGACTATCGGTCACTCGGGTAGCTTTTCAGCTGTTCATGTCCCTCAGCTGTTGTGTGTGTACAGCATCCCCTGTGTGCGCCAGCATGTGAGAGACTAGTCTGGCAGCTGGAAGACACGTTTACTAAAATGTGGAGATTCAGGGAAGTGGGTTTTAACTTTCCCCCAAATTTGTGTCATGTTTTTACATTCACTAACCTTGGGGAAGCTCACCTTTGGTAATAATTTCTTTAGGTTTATAATCACGTGCTGAGGAGTGGGGGGCAGTTAGTTGGGCTTTTGAAGTAAACTGAATATGCCATGGCATAGTGCTTGCCTTGTGCATGTTTCAGAGTTTCAGAACTTTAATTAGCACTGTATGGATCTGGCCTGGTGATGGGAAGTATCTGGGCTTTTTTGTATGAAGGTACTTGATAATTTTTTACTTGTCTTTTGCCCATGTATTGTCTATAACCCCTCTCCCTCATAAGGAGACCTCCTTGCAGAGCATATAAAATAACATGTAGGAAAGTTGTGAATAAATAAAAAACTTATTTCCCAGTGAGCAGAAAGTACAAGGCAGTGTTTGAAGAGCAGGAGGAAGGAAGGGGATAGTAAATTCTGGTGAAGGGATGAATGAGCCACTTGTTGAGATGTGAACAAATTGAGGTAGGGTGAGCCAGGTCAGCAAACTCTCCCGGCTCAGTGAACCCAGTGTGCAGAGTCACGGGTAGAATCTACTAGAAAGGTAGATTGGGACCATCCTGTGAAAGTCAAATACAGAAGTGAGAAGCTGGAAGGCTCTGCCTTTCCTCCTTCTCCACTAAAACAACTTCCCGGCGATCCAGTTTCTGTCACCCAGCTAAGGAATCTTTGCCCTTGCTTCAGTCTTAACTGTCTGGAACAGGAAGAGCCCCGAGCTTTTAGTGTTCATCTTCAAAGCAGAAGTGACTTGCAGACATGTAATGGCAAGAGGGGAAAATATTGATGTTTGTATGCATTTAATTTAAAATTGCTTTAATTGAAATGAGCTGCTTTCCTCGTGAAGTATGAGCTGTCCTGATATTAGTTAGTGGAACTTAAATTATTTTATTTTATTTATTTATTTATTTTGGTTTTTCGAGACAGGGTTTCTCTGTGTAGTTTTGCTGCCTGTCCTGGATCTCACTCTGTAGACCAGGCTGGCCTCGAACTCAAAGAGATCCGCCTGCCTCTGCCTCCCGAGTGCTGGGATTAAAGGCATGCACCACCCGGCTTAAATTCTTTTTAAGGTTAGTGTAATCATTTAAGAAACTTTAAAACATTTGTTTTGTTTGCAAGTCATTTGTACCCTAAAATTTTAAATACTGAACAAGTCTCTTCCTGAAAAAGGTTTCTAACAAATAAATGTGGAATAATGTTAAACTTTGAAAAATATTTCTCTACATTACAGATCTTTGTTTTTCATTTGTTATTTTAATAAAGGGGGTTTATTGTTTACTTTTTATTTGTTTGTTTTTTAATCAAGACACCAAAAAACCGAAAACCGAAGAAAGCATTGGGGCGCACGAGGAAGCAGAAGATGGTGTGGAGGAGCCCAGCCTGCCCCTCGGACTGACAGGTGATGACGGCCAGGGACTTTGCTTACAAGTGTCACTTTTCTCCGTTGCATGATTGAAGGTTCCAGTGTGACTTTTTGTTACCAGGGAAAATGATTGTCAGCAAGCAGTGACTTTTATGTCTTTGTGCTGTTTTCCTTTATCTTCTACTTCGTGGTACCGCGGCACTTTCTCTATCCTCCTTTCTCTGCTTTCCTGATATTTCTATCCTTTCGTGTTCTCACAGCTGCTGGGATCCTTAAAGTTCAAGAATTTAGATTGGAATTTAGTGTTCCAGTCAGAACTATCTAGTTGTTTAAGCTGTTTGACTTAGGGGATTTTGTTTGCTTGCTTTCTTCCTTGTTAAAATACTGAGGTTGGACCATTTTTTTTTTTGGTTTTTTGTTTGTTTGTTTGTTTTTCGAAGCAGGGTTTCTCTGTAGCTTTGGAGCCTGTCCTGGACTAGCTCTATAGACCATGCTGGCCTCGAACTCACAGAGATCCACCTGCCTCTGCCTCCCGAGTGCTGGGAATAAAGGCGTGCGCCACCACTGCCCAGCAGTTGGACCATTTTAATGCTTAATCAAGATTGCTAAAGTGAGCTGGTGGTATAGTACTAAACAGTCTACAGAGGAAAGAGAAAAACAGGCAAGTTATAGAAGTGGTTCTCAGCCTGGATAATTTCTCACCCCAAGTCAAGCAACTAACTCTTCTGGTTTACCCAGAAATGTCCAGAATTAGCACCAAAAGTTCTACATTCCCAGAGTGACTAGGGACAGTCTGCTGACATCTAGAGTGTGGAGGTCGGGTTCCACACAGCATCAGGATACATAGGATAGCCCCTCACCCAGCGTACACAAGGTCCAGAATTCCTACACACAAAAGGAGAATTCTCCAGCCCAGTGTCAGTTCAGATGTGGGCTGTATCCCAGTGAACTTGCTAAAGTTGGAGAAATGTGCTCAGAGCTCTTGTATTGTTTGTTTGTTTGTTTGTTTGTTTATCCCAACCATAGTTTCCTTTCCTCTCCTTCCAGTTGCTCCACCCCTCCCCCCTCCCCTCTTCTCTTCCACCTGATCCACTTCTCCTCCATTTCTCTTGAGAAAAGGGCTGGCCTCCTGTGTATATCAGTCAGCCATGGCATATCAAGTTGCTGTGAGTGAGACTAGGCACCTCCCCTGCTATTAAGGCAAACCCAATAGGAGGAAAGGGTCCCAAAAGCAAGCAACAAGAGTCAGAGACGGCCCTTGCTCCCTCTGTTATGAATCCCACAAGAAGACCATGCAACATATGTGCAGAGGGCCTATGTCAGTCCCTTGCAGACTCCCTGGTTGGTAATTCAGTCTCTGTGAGCCCCTATGGGCCCAGGTTTGTTAATTTTTTTTTAGGTTTTCTCATGGTGTCCTTGAACCCACTGACTCCTATAGTCCTTCCCCCTACCCTCTTTCACAAGATTCCTGGAGCCCCACCTGACGTTTGGCTGGGGTCTCTGCATCTGTTTGCATCAGTTGCTGGGGGAAGCCTCTGATGACAGTTGGGCCGGATGCCATAGCAGATATCATTAGAAATCATTCAATTGGCAGCACACACGCACACGCTGCCCAGTTGTGTTTAGTTCTTTCCTGGCGCTCCTGGTATTGTAAGGGGTGAACTCCCTCTCATGGCATGGGTCTGAGGATGAACCAGTCATTGGTTGGCCACTCCCACAGTTTCTGTGCCACCTTTACCTCAGCACATCTTGTAGGCCGAGGAGCCACAGCTGAGGTCAGGGCATGGCTGAGTATGTGGGTCATTGGAGTGCTCTGATGCCCTGACTACTAAAGAGCCACAGGATGCTATCGCTTTCTCGGTAATCTTGTTGGAGTCAGGTTGTCTACTTTTTTGTTTTGTTTTAGCCTTCAATTTTTATTATGTTAATTTTTTTTTTTTTTTTATGTCTATGGTACTTTGCCAGCATATGTGTATTGCACCATGTATGCCTGGTGCCCATGAAGGTTAGAAGTCATCATTTTCCCCCCAGACTGGATGGAGTTATGGATGGTTAAGAGCCACTGTGGGAGCTGAACCACACCCAGGTCCTCTGCAACAGCAGCAAGTGCTCTTAACCACTGAGCCTTCTCTCCAGCCCCAATGTGTACACTGTCATTTCTCTGTGGACTCTTTTCTCATTATTACCTGTTAGCAGTGATGGAGCATTAGTCCCTTCTTGCTGTAAAGTACTCTTTTAAGAACCAGCATGGAGCCGGGCGGTGATGGCGCACGCCTTTAATCCCAGCACTCGGGAGGCAGAGCCAGGCGGATCTCTGAGTTCGAGGCCAGCCTGGGCTACCAAGTGAGTTCCAGGAAAGGCACAAAGCTACACAGAGAAACCCTGTCTCGAAAAACCAAAAAAAAAAAAAAAAAGAACCGGCATGGATTTAGGCGGCTGTGGCAGCATTCACTCGGAACAGAGCAGCCTTCTGACAGTGACCAATCCTCCACTTAGGTGCTTTTGAAGACACTTCGTTTGCTTCCTTGTCAAACCTCGTCAATGAAAACACTCTGAAGGCTATAGAAGAAATGGGCTTCAAGCGCATGACCGAGATCCAACATAAAAGTATCAGGCCACTTCTGGAAGGCAGGTATGGTGGACACTGATACTGGGACCTTCTAGTCTGCTCTCGAGACTGGAGTTGTAAAAGAACTATGTGTGTGTTCCTGCTGATTTTGTTCTCTGTATAGATTCATGCCTGGCTGTGTTAAAGGCTTGGGTTATTTACTAGAGTTTGAAGAAAATTGTAGCAGTCTTTCTTTGTGAGTTAGGTGCATGCCGAGGTGGCTAGGCAGGGACCATGTTTTGGGATTCTCACTTAGTGCCTAGAACATGCTCCTAGCTGTGGGGTGTTGAGTGTGCATCTGCATGACTTGAATGAGTGTCCTTCTCTTCTGCCATGCTAAGGGATCTTCTGGCAGCTGCGAAAACAGGCAGCGGCAAAACCCTTGCTTTCCTCATCCCTGTGATCGAGCTCATTGTCAAGTTGAAGTTCATGCCCAGGAATGGTAAGTGTCTCTGTCTTTCTGCTGTCACTTAATAGGAGGTGAGCCTCGTAAGGACTTGTGGAGACGGCCTTCTGTCGCCTTTTGCCTTTTAGGAACAGGAGTCCTGATTCTCTCCCCTACCAGAGAACTGGCCATGCAGACCTTCGGTGTTCTGAAGGAACTGATGACGCACCATGTTCACACGTATGGGCTAATCATGGGTGGCAGTAACAGGTCTGCTGAAGCGCAGAAGCTCGTCAATGGCATCAACATCATCGTGGCCACCCCAGGCCGGCTCCTAGACCACATGCAGAATACTCCAGGGTTTATGTACAAGAACCTCCAGTGTCTGGTTATTGATGAGGCTGATCGAATCTTAGATGTTGGGTTTGAGGAAGAATTAAAGCAAATTATTAAACTTTTGCCAGGTAAGTAGGCGGCATCTGCATGGGGCTCACGGAGTAGTTAAAGGTCCATGGTTGGAGATTTTGTAGGACAAATACTGTTTTAGTACCGGAATTTTACTGTGGCTCTAAGATTCCTTGTAGGAGTTGAGCTGTTGGGCTGAGTCCCTCCTCTGTTGTCCCTGTTCTTATCTCCATGGAGGCAGTCTTTCTTTCTGTGTTCAATTCGTGGCAGAAATCCTTCTACGTGATAAATTGCTTCTGTTTATAAGAAAGCCATGATCCTGTACCTTGTTGTACAGTGCTGTACGGAAATACATAATTGACAGAAGAAACCCGATGTAATTAGCTGGGCATGGAAGCAAGAGTTCGAGGTCATCCCTGAGATGACCTAGAGAGTTTGACCCCAGAGCTACGTGAGACCCTGCTTTAAAAAAATAAATTAGGGCCTAGAGAAATGGCCTCTTGCAGAGGACCCAAGCTTGGTTCCCATCACCCATACCACATGGCCACCACTTGTAACTCTAGCTCCCAGGGAATTTAACCCCTCTGGCTTCTGAGGGCACTTTATTTACTACACAGACACACAAACACATAATTAAAAATAATAAGTAGACCATTCAAATTAAAATCTGTAGGTTTTGATACTCTAATGTGTAGCACTTGAAAATCATAACCGCAAGCAAGATGATAGGCATGTCCTCCACGTCAGAAATCCATGTCCATTTGCAGTTCCCCACCCCCACACAAGTAACTTGCATTTCAACTGTTAGCCAGCTTTCTCTGTCTTGTACGTGAGTCTACGTTTTCTGAAATGTGTAGGTGTAGTGGGGCGGGCAGTATGTACTCCTCTTTTACCATGCAGCTTAATTGAGATTCTCGGGTGCTGCATTGTGAGTACAGTACGCTTATTCATTCAGCTGTTGACAAGTGAATGACAGGTGAATTTCCTATACATGTTCACTACAAGTTGTTGTAAGGTTCTTTGGCTCCTTTTCTCATGAATATCTTCAAGAAGGCATTGATGGGAGCTGGCGAAGCCTTAACTACCCATCACTTGGGTTTCCTTTGCTTAGGGTGGATTTGTCCATTTCGCCTAAGTTACCATGTTTATAGACCTAGAATTCACAGTATCACCGTTTTACTCTGTTATCTGGAGAATCCACACCAATAACATAGCCCCTCCTCCTGCAATTTCTGCTTGAAGTGTAATCATGAAGTGATTATGAGATTCTTTGGAAGGTTTGGTTATTCTTGTGTCTTTTCAGTACGCAGGCAAACCATGCTCTTTTCTGCCACACAAACTCGAAAAGTTGAAGACTTGGCAAGAATTTCTCTGAAAAAAGAGCCATTGTATGTGGGTGTTGATGATGATAAAGAGGTTGCCACGGTGGATGGGCTTGAGCAGGTACTGTTTATAAGTAGCTTATACTATTAAAAAGTAAATAAGGAAAGCCATAGGGTCTTACTTGGTGTTTCCTTGTACTTGTTCAGAATGATCCACGGAGCAAATGGATTGACAGACGTAAGTCAGAGCAGCAGACATGTGAACTCGATGGTCCAGCCAGTGTCTGTTCTGTTGATGCTGCTTTTTGTGTGGGAAGCATTATCAGTCGCTGCTGATTTGAAATGCAGCTAGAACTTGGTTTTAGTAATCTCCATAACATAAAGTGCCAGAGAGTTGGGTGATAGAGAGGACACTGGCTTGGGGGAGCAGGTGCATTGCTGTGCAAGGCAGAGAAGAGGTGCCGGGTCTGAGTTCAAGAAAAACAAGTTTCATCTTGAGAAAGTGTGTGTGTTTGAGAGAGAGTGCATGCATGCATGTGATGTCAGGTGTCTTCCTGATGACTCGCCATTTGAATACTGAGGAGAGTCTAATTTGAACCCAGGGCCTACAGACTTAGCTGATCTACCTAGCCAGGTGGCCCCACAAATCCCATCTCCTGAGCATTGGGATTACATGGTGGCTGCCACACTTACCAGCGTTCACCTTTACCTGCCGAGCTGTCTTCGTAGCCCCAAGGTAAAGTTTGGATGAGTAAACAGTCCCATGTAATTGGAGTTGATATCGTCCTTAAATGTGGCAGAAAGGCCCTGCAGTATATTGCTGTGTTCAAACACATTTTTTTGCTTAATGAAGCTAAAAGATGCCTTTGTGAGTAATCTGTTCACTTGCACCATTTCAGGGATATGTTGTGTGTCCCTCTGAGAAGAGGTTCCTTCTGCTCTTCACATTCCTTAAGAAGAACCGGAAGAAGAAAGTGATGGTCTTCTTTTCATCGTGTATGTCTGTGAAGTACCACTATGAGCTACTGAACTACATTGACCTGCCTGTCTTGGCCATCCATGTAAGTGGTGGCGATGAGCTTGTTGGGAAGGGGTAAGCCTGTGAATGAAGTTCTGTGCATTTTGGGATTGGAGGAATTACTTTCCCTCTGAACATAGATTTGAATGGTTTATCTCCCAGCTGATATCAGTGTGTATGGGGAGGGGACAAGGATCTGAGAGCAGCTGTGATTACTTGAGGAAGATTGGACAGTGGGAGGGGCTCACAAGGCTCCACCCCTCCCTGAGGATCTACAGGAAGCTAATGGTTGTTAGAGAGACATTTCTTCAGTGGTGTAGCACAGGTTGGTGCCCATGTGCCTGCAAGCACCCCTTACCCGTGATCCTGTAAGCTCATCAGATAACACATAGACATGGAGGAAGAAGGGCATGAATTGGGAAGAGGAAAGAATCTGCAGGAAAGGGTGATGGGGTCAGTGTGAGCGGAATATATGATAGGTCACACGAAACTGTCATAACTAGACACATGCAATAAAAATCTTAAGAAGAAAGTACTAAAAAAGGAATGAAAGACACTCGTCCTCTCAAGGGCTTGGGGTCCATTTGGGGATGTAGGGCCTGGGCCAGAGTAAGCTTGATCTAAAGTGTAGCAGCTCCACAGTTGACTGGTTCTCCATTCTCCTCTCAGAAACAACTTGAATGGGTTTGTGCTCTTGTTGCTTTTGAATCTAGGGAAGGCAAAAGCAGAATAAGCGAACAACCACGTTCTTCCAATTCTGCAATGCAGATTCAGGGATACTGCTGTGCACAGATGTGGCTGCCAGAGGGCTGGACATCCCAGAAGTGGACTGGATTGTTCAGTATGACCCTCCCGATGACCCCAAGGTAACAGGTGTCTTCAGAATGGATCTATGTGGAGGAGTGTGCTTGCTGTCCAGAGAGACATGTCCTCTCACATCCATGATGCTTCCCTGTACGGAACAGCCGCTCCATCACACGGAGGGTATTACTGGTGTTAACAGGTGTCAGGGACCTCGTGGGGCCAAAAGGGGTATGCGAAGAGGTTTGAGGAGTGTCTGTGACTTCCGGTTCGGAATGTGAGATCCTTGGACTGTTGTGTCCAACTAGTGTCAGAAGGAAATGGCAATTGTATAAGGAAGTAGATAAAAGTCAGTAATGTTTGTAGTAGATAAGTACCCCTGTAAAGGCCAGGCCTGGTAGAACACATCTGTAACCCCAGCAGTGGCAGGAGGAAGGAGGAGGATGGAGACAAATGGGATCTGGGGGCTTGTGCAGCTACCTCTCTGAAAGAGCAAGCTCCAGGTTCAGTGAGAGATCCTGCCTTAAAAAACAAGGTGGAGAACAACAGAGTAAGACACTTGGCCTGCACCTCTGACTTCCACACATGCATGCATACACCATACACAAAAGGAGTCCTTTTAATCAGCAATGAGTTATAGTAAATTGTCAGCCAGCTTTGAAACATCATTTTCATAGGTTACTTTGAAGATGAACTACACCTAATAGTTATCTTTCTGGGTCAGTGTTGGTGTGACTGGCTTTGAGGCCTCTCTTACATTTGCTGGTGTGGCTGATGTGTGCAGCTTCTTTGCCTTGGTGTTTGGCCCTGTTCAGGGCTGGTGTCTGCAGAGGGAATGCTGGCCCAGTGTTAGCAGGGGTGGTGAAGGTGAAGTTGGCCCTGCCCTGTGATTGGTGCAGGGGTGCTGGCGTGCTTCCTTCCATCACAGGACACAGTGAAGATGCTGGTCGTGGACTCATAACCCAGCTTTCTTGCCTTGCCACAGGAATACATTCATCGTGTGGGTAGAACGGCCAGGGGCCTGAATGGGAGAGGGCACGCCCTGCTCATCCTCCGCCCTGAAGAGTTGGGTTTCCTTCGTTACCTGAAGCAATCCAAGGTAAGGGCCTTTGTTTGGAGAGGCTTAAGTTGGGAGGAAACTCCTCTTGCTATGAGGCTTCTCCTCAGGTACCGTCTCTATAGAGTAGGGGTTAGCTGCAATCGAGGTGGTGCCGCAGGGCACTGGGTGAGATGATACGTGCTCCTGGCCCAGGAGGCATTGACGGGGGAGTGAGCCAGAGCTCAGTCCCCAGCTCTGTTTCCTCTGCCTGGTGGAGCTCTGCAGCCCTGGTCAGCCCCGCCCACTCCCCAGCATCCCTGCAGTCTGCTGTGCAGATCTTGTAGAAGAGCAGCAGATCGGTGCTCTCCTGTGCCAGCCTCCTCCCTCCCTCCCTCCCTCCCTCCCTCCCTCCCTCCCTCCCTCCCTCACTCACTCTTTAGGACACATTCTGGTCCCCGTGCTCCCAAGTCTCCCTCTGCAGCTCTGCTTCATCCCTCAACTCATCCTCGTGCCACTCTCTTCAGGGCTGACCACCGCCACTGGCTCTGCTCCTCAGTCTGCCTCTTTAGGAAAGTGGTCTGTATATTTTCTGGTCACCATCTCCTCAATCCCCAGCCTACCTGGCTTTGCCCTTATCCCAGCTTGCCAGGACAGAATGCGTCCAGACTGCATTTGGCCTGCTTATTGATGGACCTAGTAGGTACGTGGCAGGCCTGCTTGTCCCTGACACTGGCACCGTGACACCCTCCTGGCAGTCCTACCACGTGGATTTTCCCTTTCCTACAATACGGCACAGTTCCCTGAAGTTGCCCTGAGGCCTCTGCACCCTCACCAGCTGCTCTTCCTGGATCTCGCAGGACACTGGTTTCAGCACATTGTCTAACCTCTAACCTTCTGTGCTCCCAGCACACAAATGCACCTTGACATATTGCTCCATCACTTACCTGCGTGCTCTGTAGGACTACAAGCATGCTCTCTGAGGGGAGGGCAGGAGCCAGCCCTTATAGACCTATTTTCTTCCCCAATCTATAGCATAAACACAGGTTCTGAGCTTTCCCAGTTACGTAAGAGGTAATAAGTGATGAATCCTTGGGGGAGTTGGAGTCATCCAAGCATGGGCTTGGTGTCATGCACCAGACACAAGGCAGAGTGGTATTGAGGCCCCTCTCCTGGTATAGAGAAAAAGAGGTAGTCGTCTCTGGCATGGATTACACACCTGTAATCCCACAATCAAGACGCAGAGGCAAAAGGATCTCAGCAGCCTCAAGACCAGCCAGGACTACGTAGTGAAACCCTGTTAGGAAAAAGTAGGTAGTCGTTTATCACCCTGAAGGTCAGGGTCTGGGAGCTCCTGGGGAGGAGCCTTAGCAGCCTTGGCCTCTGCTCACCTTCCCTCAGCTTTTGAGGAGGGAAGACATGCAGGCTTCCACACAGGATTCGTGCAGTCTCAGCAGGGCAGAGACGGAACGCCGTAATGACTGGAGGCGGCAAGCAGCGAATCACAGTCCGTCCTGGGGGTTCCACAAGCCCAGGCATCTGTCTTCAGAACCAGAACTGTCCCTGCTGTTGCTGCTTATGGGACACTTTACCCTTCATGCATCTAAAACTGAGTGCCTCTTACTGATATGTGAACTTTGTTTCTCTAGGTTCCATTGAATCAGTTTGACTTTTCCTGGTCTAAAGTTTCTGATATTCAGTCTCAGGTATGCTTTTGTTTGTTTTTGTTGTCTTCTGGGGAAGAGATCACCTGTCTGTCCCAGTACTGCCTTACTCTCCCAAGCAGTCACTCTCCCAAGCTCCCTCCCACTTGGGAATGATGGTGGCTTGCACTGTGGGGTCCTTAAGGTTTCCTTCTGCCTAGTTTCCCAAGAGTTCAAAGCCAGATCAGGTGTACTAGGATGAGTGTTTTAATTGAGGTCTGCCTTTTTTCCTTCTGTTTCAGCTGGAAAAGCTGATTGAAAAGAACTACTTTCTCCATAAGTCTGCACAGGAAGCATACAAGTCCTACATTCGAGCGTATGACTCGCACTCCCTCAAGCAGATCTTTAATGTGAACAACTTAAATTTGCCTCAGGTCGCTCTGTCTTTTGGTTTTAAGGTCCCTCCTTTCGTGGATCTGAGTATCCTTTTCTTGGTTATTACATTGTGCTGCAGTTAAGGGCCTTAGTGGGGCTGTTGGGGCTTAGCAGTGAGTTGGTAGAGCTGCCAGCCAAAGGCTCTGAGTTTATCCTAGCCCATGTTTGTCTGTCTGCAGTAGCATAGGACATGGGACTAGGAAGAGGGTCAGCAAGGACTTGTCACTGAGGTGGGAATTACCAGAATAAGGCAGCTCAAGATTTAAGTCTGTAAAGTACTAAGGATGGCATGGTGGAGAAAAGCATTTTCCCAGCAAGCCTGGCAACCCAAGTTTGATTACCAGGACCCACAGTGGATGGAGAGAACCAAACATCTCAAAGTTATGACACACTACATCCATACACACAGAATAATATGAGAGAGAGAGAGAGAGAGAGAATCGACTGTCAGTGAAAGGCGGGTAGTTGTGTCTTCTGAGTAGAAGCAGAGAGATGGGAAGTAGCAGCTGAAGAGTGGATAAGAGCTTTCAGAGTTCCCAGCCTCATAGCCGTCGGAGGGTTATTTATCTACAAGGAAATGGGAAGGCTGGTACAGAAAACAAACCTAAGCCTTGCTCCCAATAAAGGTAAAAGGAACTTCCCAGTTGGTTCTATTGCAGGCTGTGTGTGTGTGTGTGTGTGTGTGTGTGTGTGTGTGTGTGTGTGTGTGTGTTGATATTTTCAGAAGAAAGAACCAGATATGAAGATTACTTTGAACGCTGCTGCAGTAACTCTGAGGGAATTCCAGGACGGATTGGTTAAAGTCATTCCTGTTCATTTTGGTGTACAAGCTTATTGTCCCTCCTGGTCTCCTGCAGGTTCCTTGTTCAGCCTCAGGCCCCACGTCTCCGTTTGTCTAGCAGAGACTGGCACAGGGGTGGTGCTGGGCATGTTGGGGTTTTCTCTAATGTAGCATGTCCTTTGTTGCTTGGCTTCCTTAACATTCACCTGTAGACGTGAGCAGCCATGATGGCAAGCTTAAAAAGAGAGGAGGTGGTGGTGGATTCGGCTACCAGAAAACAAAGAAAGTGGAGAAGTCCAAGATCTTTAAACACATCAGCAAGAAGACCGCAGACCGTAGGCAGTTCTCCCACTGAAGGGACCGGCTTTCCACCCGGACTGACTTTGCCCTCATTTCCCCTTTCTCTTTAAAAATGAACTTTTTCAATCACCTTTAGGATCTTTCTGCCTTTATTATGATGATAATATTTTATTTTTAAATACTCCCATAAACAAACCATGTCATTGTTCTAATGCCTTTTGTACCTTTCCCTTTTGCCATAAGGAGGGTCATGGTGATGTAACAAAAATAGGCTTGTTTTTTATTTCTTGGACCTTAGCTATAACCTGGAGCCCCTGAAAATGCTGCAGATACAGAAGGGCAAAGACTGTTGGGAGGAAATTAATGAATACCTTCAGTGGTGTCTGTCACTGGGGCTGAGAAGATGACTCAGTGGATAACGTGTCCACTGCACAAATACTAGGTCCTGTGTTCAGCATCCACAAAAAGTGCCGGGCACAGCAGCGCATGGAACTTCAATGCTATGGAGCCAGAGACAGGCAGGTCCCGGAGCTTCCTGGCCCGCTGGTCTAGCCAAATGTAATTCCATATTCAGTGAGAGACCCTGTCTCAACAGTAAGGTGGGAAGCAACTGAGGAAGATAGGCCACGGTAACTTCTGACCTCCACACGTGTACACATGAACTGGACATAAAAGTGGTACCCTTTTGTATGTTCTGACTTTTAAATGGTGGGTTTTTGTTGGTTGGATGGGTTTTGTTTTTGTTTTTTGTTGTTTTGTTTTGTTTTGTTTTAATTTTTTTCCAGAACACATAATTGGTCTGGGGAGATGAATAACATGAGTTCAAATCCCCAGAAACTACTTAAAATACAGGCATTGTAGGGCCTGTACAATTCCAGCATCCCTACAGCAAGCTGGAAGGAGAAATGGGTGAATCCTTGGACAACTAAGGGGAGTCCACAGAGATGACCACTGAACCACAGTGTAGCCAGTTTTGAAAGTATTTCAATTAGCTGGGACTACACCAGGTATTTGGGACCCAAATGTAGGCCAATCATTTGAGCAGGAGGCTTTTAAAGGCAAAAAGCACGTGCTAGTATCTTGTTCTGCAGCTGGAGGGAGAGGTTTTACACAAGCAAACAAATTAACAAGCTAAGTTACCTGGGGCATCTTGACCTCAGATTCCTGGAGTAGGGTGATTTTTCATGGGATTCTCCAAGGAGATCAAATTCTAGTTAAGCCTGAAATGGCCTCAACAAAAATACAAAATGGAGGAACCTCTGCACTGTCTTGCCTTGTCACAACCAGAATCCTGTGTTTAAGAAGGTGGAAGGCAAAGACTGACAGCCATGGTTATCCTCTTACCTGCACATGGGTGTGATGACAGGCACATGCCCATACACACATCTGTGGGAATAAGAAATGTTTGAAGTGCCCTGACAGGAGAGAGAGAAGTCTTTGCTAAGTTACTCGATGGTCTCGCACCTCTCTTGCTGTGAGAGTCGAACTTCTGGGACAGTTTTCCTGTGAGAGCAGGCTGAATTCACAGAGCCTCCTGTCTCTACCTCCTAAGAATGCTAGGATTAAAAGCATGCACGGGGCGGTGGTGATGCACGCCTTTAATCCCAGCACTCGGGAGGCAGAGGCAGGCGGATCTCTGAGTTCAAGGCCAGCCTGATCTACAGAGTGAGATCCAGGACAGCACCAAAGCTACACAGAGAAACCCTGTCTCGTAAAACAAATAAGTAAAAGCATGCACCGCCTTGCCTGACCACAGGGGTAAAACGCTTGCCAAACCAGAGCTAGGATCCCTGGAACATGTGCCAGGTAGATGTAACAGTCCACCTGTGGTTACAAGTGGCATATTGATGAGCTCTGGATTTGAAAGAAGGCCCTGTGGAATGGTTACCAACCTCCGACCTCTGTTCACATACACATGAAAATGAGAAAACGGGTAATGCTCATTTAGATTCTCGACAGCACAACTTGTCAGGGTACAGGGGACGAACCCCAGCCCTCTGAAACTTCATCCTGGACAGTGGGTTAGGTCAGAACTGATTTCCTAAGAGTGCTGTAAACCAAGTCCCTTGAAATGACAACTGAAAGTGAACAGAGGTCAAATTGAGCAGTGGTTCAGCCAGATCTTAGGAGTCCTTGCATTCCAGAGTGTTTGGTGTGGCATTTAACTACAAAGCTGTACTTTGTTGTTCTTTGAAATCCAAAATTGCCAGATGCCACTAAATTCTGGCTACTTAGTTTCTTAAGCTCCTAACACCTGGCACTTAATAGTTAAGTCTACAGGGATCTTTCCTAAGTTTTTCTTTTTAATTACGTGTATACATGCCTGTGTGTGTGTGAGTGCGGTTACCTTCTTGCAGTCCCTGTAGACCAGACACTGAGATTGTCTTGACTCACTGTGGGAGGGTTTTCAGCTAATCACTGGTGGGGCAGGGAACCTGCTCAGTGGCTCTCATGTAGTTGGGTTTGTAAAGTCTCCGGTCCCCGTGTGTCAGTCTCTTGTTGGACCTTGTCTGCCCTGACTGTCTTCTCTTTTGATACTCACTGTGTAGCTCTGCCTGCTGCTTGCTATGTAGAGCAGGCTAGCCTCACATTTGCATCTACACCTCTGCCTCCTGTGTGCTCATCGTGGGCATGAGTACCTGGCACTCTGGTCTTGGCCAGTTAAAAGACCAGCACAGGAAATGGTGTTAATATGTGTAGTCATCCACAAACAATTATTATCCTCAGGAGGCAGATGCCCAGGCTGGCCGGAGGGAAGCAGCTGCGTCTTTTTGAATAACTTGTGTGGGAAGAAGCATACTATAGGCAACCTGGGATTGCTCGGTGCTGCCCATTCAGTCTGTGGGTTGGTATCCACACAGGAGATAAAACGTATTTTTCTTGGCCCTGCGCCTTTTGGAAGGAAGTTCTCCCTTCTTGACTCAGCATCCACGCCTGTGATGGGGAGGAAGGTTTTTGCTTTCAAGTTGCTGTGCAGCATTTAGACTTCCTGTTCAAGTCCTGAAAGGCTGCTGAGGCCTCCTATGGTGGTTAATAGTGACAGTCAACTTGGTGGGAATTAGAATCACTGTGAAAACATACCTCAGGATGTTCCCAGAAATGCCTAGCTAAGGAGGGAAGGCCCACTCCGAAGGTGACAGCCGAGGCTGCGGTCCTGCAGTGCATTAGCATTCACATCTCTGGCCCCAGACAGCAGGTGTCTCGTGCCGCTCACGCTGCCTGCCTTCCCCACCATGGTGGACTGTGCCCTCCAACTCTGAGCCACGGTAAACCCTGCAGTGAGTGGTTCCTGCCAGGCATTCTGTTAACACCAGTGGAGAAAGCAACCAATACAACTCCCATGAGGAAAGCAAACAGCTTTCCTGAGACCTGGTCTGAATCAGCCAGATACATCTGCCCACACTGAATCAGACACAGATTGAAGGGACGGAAACAAGGATAACCACTTACTCGGGTGCTGAGGCTGCAGCGTTGGGAACAGCTGGTTCCCACTGAGCATCCAGGCAGCAGCTGTACTTGACGTCACACTGGCAGCAAACAGCCGCCCACCCTCCTTCCTAAGTATTTTCCAAGCTGGTTCTCTACAGTCTTTGAGTAGTTTGTCAGACAAGATGGCCCACATCTTTAATCCCAGCACACAGGAAGTAGAAGCAGGAGTTCAGGGCCATCTTCTGCTTCATAGCAAGTTTGAGGCCAGCCTGGGCTACCTGAAATCTCAAAACAACTAAGATAATTTTTTTCCAATTCTCTGTTTTTTATTTAAATTTTAAAAAATTTTAGACAGCATTTCATATAGTGCAGCCTGACACCAAACTGTGTAGTCATGGATGATCTTGAACTTCTGATCTTCCTGCCTCCTGGAGTGTTGGGATCATAAGCATACACTTCACAACTGTTTTGCAGTGTTGGTGAATGAACTCAGGGCTTTTGTTGTGCACTGAACCACATCCCCAGCCCCAGGTTCTTTTTTAATCACTCTGGCTTTGTATTCACCCTAAGAACCCAAAGTCGCATCTCCTACGCTTTCTGTCTGCTGTTTGTGAATTGGTCAGGCTGCTTGCTGCATCCCCACTCTGGGGCCACAGCTCCTGAGCTCAGGGAAAGGAGTTACTTTCAAGCAGTTGGGTTTTGGAACATCTAGAGCAAGTTAACATCAAAGAACGAACACGAGGTAAGCTCAGCCTGGAAGAGCTGGCCTGGATCGAAAAGCTTCAAAGGCATTAGGGAGTGGGAACTTTGGATGCTCTGCCTCCATGGGGATTATCATCTGGAGAAGGGCCGAGCAAGAGCATCAGAACCTCCAGGACAGCAGCTCTCGGATCTTGGAAGAGCGTACAGTGGGACGTTGAGGAAGTGACTTCCCCTCTCTGGGCCGTTTCTTCATTCATAGGAAGGGAGGAAGGGATTACAGCTCAGGGATCACATGCATGATCAAGCCATGAGCTCACAGAAACCAAGGCTGTCAGTATCAGCAACCAAACAGAAAAGAGCCTGTTCCTCACACCCTCTCCCCATCAAGTAGGCTCAAGATGAGCCAGGCCAAGAAGCTGCTAAAAGCCTTCTTAGGAGCTGGGAAGATCAGGGTGGCTCAGTGGGTAAAGCCTGATGACGGGAGTTTGATCCCCAGAACCCACAAGGTAGAAGGAGAGACCAAATTCCTCCACATTATCCTCTGGTCTCAACGTGTGTGCTGTGGCATGCACACAACACGCAGTCATTTTTTTAAAGTAGTCTTTCAAAACTACCAATTTTTCATGATTCTCCCATGTTGCCAGCAGAGGGCCTCTGAGATAGGCCCACACCAGAGGACAGCTACCTTGTTGGGACCTGCTGAATTGGCAGAGGCAACTTGGGCCTGGAGCAGTGGAGCTTTGATTTGTCTTTGTGGGGAGGCACAAAGTGACATATTGCCAGGCCCTCTCGTGCTCAGAGTCCTCGAAGAGATGGATCCGACCCCATGCTGACCAGGCTCTAAGCTAAGTTTGGCCTTGAGCTCTGATCTTCATGTATCACTCAGGAGTGCCAGGGTTGCAGGCATGCTTCATCACACCTGGTTTTCCTGAGATAAGCTCTTCCCGTGCCTTGCCTTCTCCAAGCATCCGAGCAAACCTGAGAAGCTCAGACTCATCCTAGTGTTAATAAGGATTTAACAAAAATCAGATGAGGACATGACAGCTAGTAAGTGTCCTGGCCCGGATTCAGGCCCGAATCCGCCCCAGAGCTGAGACTCTTCCACTCTGACTAAGGCTAGCTGAGGTGACCTTTTGACCTTCATTCTTCCCATAGACAAATGATGGCTGTATCCAAAGACACAGGCAGGAGAAGCCACGAGAACCAGAGTCCAGATGTAGGGCTGTGTGGGGGAGCAAAGACCAAAAGCTTAGCCTCAAGCCTGATCCTGCATAGAGCTGCTGACAGCAGACCAGACACCACAGCAGCAGTGCCCTGGACCTTATTCTCACGACATGTATTTGAGCATCAGAGAAGAGTCTGGGTGTGCAGGAGCATCACACGTTCAAGACCAGCCTTGTCTATATAGTGCGTTAACACAACCAAATAATGGTTTTGATATTCTATGATAATCTTGAACTGCTCACATGGACACACTGCAAATCTTGGTATCTTTATGAGGCTAAAAGGTCAGAAGAGGGGGCCAGCCAGATGTCTGGATAAAGACACTTTCTGCCAAGCCTGACCACCAGAATTTGGTCCCTGATTCACCCACATGGTGGAAGGAGAGAATCAGCTCCCATAAGTTGTCCTGTGACCTCCACACACATATGCTCCCCACACATAGAAAAATATATAAATAAATGATTTCTAAGTCAAGATCAGAACACAAGATATGACACCAGAGAGATTTGCAGAATGGCACAGCTGGCTTTGAATAGATGGGTGGCGACACAGGCCATGCCGTGCGTGCTCTGGAGCTGGAACCCGCAAGGAAACAGCACCACTGGAAGTTCTGATCTTCTGACTAGTGGGTAGGATGGGGTGGGGTGCTGTGTGTGTGTGTGTGTGTGTGTGTGTGTGTGTGTGTGCACTTATATGTGAGGGTACGTGAGTCTCTGTGCATGTGTATGTAGAGGCTAGAGATTGACATCAGGTGCCTTCTGTCATATCCCACATTACTTTTTGAGACAGGATCTTTCACTGAACCTTGAGATGAGTGATCCAGTGGACTGGCTGGCCAGTGAGCTCCAGGATCTGCTTGTCTGTGCACCCGTCCCACTGAGGTTACTGAAGGCATGCTCTTGTATGTGTGCATGTGTATTGTGCATGCTTGTGTGTGTGTGTGTGTGTGTGTGTGTGTGTGTGTGTGTGTGTCATCACATGTATGTGGAGGTCAGAGGACAACCAGAGTGAGTCAGTTCTGTCCATCATGTAGGTCCCAGGGACTGAATGTAGGTTGTCAGCCCTAGTTGGTGTTGGTTGGCTGTCTCTATCTTACTGCCTTGAGACAGGGTCTGTCACTAAACTTGAAGTCAGGCTGGCAGCCAGCAAGCCCCAGTGATCCTCCTGATTCCACTCTCCACTGCGTGGGGGGTTACAGGCGCATGCTGCCATGTTTGACTTTGCATGTGAGTGCTGTCTGTGTATTTGAACTCAGGTCCTCATGTGCACACAGCAACAGCTCCTATCTGCTGAGCTATCTCCCCAGCCCCTGTGTTTCCTCCATTAATACTTGTATACATTATGTAATGATTGAATAAAATAACCAGCATTTCTATCCTCTCTAATTTTTCTTAGTGCTTTGGGATGAGAATACTATTTTAAAATTTTTATTGATCTATTATAGTTATATGTGTGCATGCTCTGTGTACCAAGGCACACACATGAAAGTCAGAAGGGTCGATTCTCTTTTCCCACTTTTATGTGGGTTCCAGAGATCAAACTTTACCAGCTGAGCCATCTCACTGGCCTAGGATGAAAATACTCTTTCAGATGCCTTTTGGTGATTTTGGACTTTGGAGTACTCTTAAGTTTTACTTAGTTTCTTTTTGTCCAACTCTCAGTATCTGCTTTCCATGGCATAATAAGTTACCATGGTAACATGATCTGGGCAATAGGTGAACTGAACTTCACTGTTGAAGGTGTCTAGGAGAAAAATATCAGTAATCTAAGAAAATCTACTTACTGAGCAGAACCTAAGGCCACAGACATAGGATGGGTAGGTCTCGAGGCCACCAGGAAGTGCTGGTGTCACCAGCTCAGATACAACTCACTGTGGGAAACTACACTCCATCCTCAAGTGTCCACCTACCCATCTCCAAACCCCCATCTAAGCTGCTCAGCTTAATGCCAACTGTCGGGGAAGGGCTTACAACTCAGAACAAGAAAAGGATGAGTACATTCCTGCTAGCCTGCAGGAATTCTGAGAGGTTGATGGTAGCCAGGTTGGAACATAATCTAGACATAAAAACTGATAAGTCAGTGGTGATTCAGGCCTGTACTTCCGCTCTACCTAGAGAGAGCCCATTCTGGAGAAAAAGACTAAGAAGCCACAGGCGTGTTTATTACTCACAGCCACTTCCTGTCTTATCCTCTCTGCTTCCTGGTCACCATGATGTAAGCAGTTCTTCACCAAATTTCTGCTGCGTAGTATCCTGTGCCACGCTCTGCCAGCAGGAGCTGAAGTAAGTCCTCCCTCCCCTAACTCGTCCCTTCCAGGCAGCTTGTCACCACGATGAGCAAAGTAACTAATAGAACTGCCTTTGCCATGGAGAACCTCACAGCAGGGCAATGTTCCAAGTTCGTTTCTGTTGCTGTCATGCATATCCTGACAAAAAGCTCAGGGGAGGAAAGGGTTTGTTTGGCTCACAGTTCCATCATTTCAGGGAAGTCAAGGCAGGAACTCAAGCAAGCTGGTCATATCATAGCCACAGTCCAGAGTGAAGAGAGAATAAGTGTGTCCTTGCCTGCTTGCTTCCGGCTCGCTTTCTTCCACTTATATTGTTCAAGACTTGCTGCCTAGGCAATGGTGCCACCAACAACAGGCTGTATCTTCCTACATCAGTTTACAAAACAATGCCACACAGACGTTCTCAGAGGCCAGTGTGATCTAGATAATTCCTCAACAAGAGTCTTTCCCAAGTATTTCTAGGCTGCTTCAAGATTACAATTAAAACTAATCAGAATAGGTAGTATGGCCTCTTTATAATGATTCGTTCACCCTCCCCCAAACATGGAGGTGAGATGATTTGAGAGGCAACATAGAAGGAATCAGGCATCCTGGGGGCAGCAGCACCTTTCTGGGGGCATTCAGTGTCTGCTGTGTGAAGCTTCTACACCCTCAGATCCTAACTCTCCCACTGCACCCCCATCTTCCTTGTTTCCAAACCAGCAGAATTAAAGTATTTGGTGATTCTAATTAATTGTGCGGTTCCATCACAGTGCTTCTTCTGTGCTGTCCCCATGGTTCTCCCAGAGTCCAGGCTCTCTTCACTCCCCATGGGTCCAGTTGTGACTTATCTATCATGATTTGAATCTAAAAGTCTACATAGTTGTTGGAGGTGATGAAGACTTTAGAGGAAATATTTTTCTTGAGGTTTAATTTATTGTTTATTTATTTATTTATTTATTTATTTATTTATTTATTTATTTATTTTTTGGTTTTTTTGAGACAGGGTTTCTCTGTGTAGCCTTGAGCCTTTCCTGGAACTCACTTGGTAGTCCAGGCTGGCCTCAAACTCACAGAGATCCACCTGGCTCTGCCTCCTGAGTGCTGGGATTAAAGGCGTGCGTCACCACTGCCCGGCTATTGTTTATTTATATGTATATCTGTGTGCCTGTCTGTGTTTACTGCTCTACTTAGGAACGTAAACCTGGGAGACCAGGTCCTGAAAATGAGGCGGACTAAAGTCTCATGCAATAGCCAACTTTATTCAGAGCATCAGACAATTTATACTCTAAGAGTCATATGAGTAAAGTGTCCAATCACAAGGATAAGCCACACACAGCAAGTAAGCCACATGTAGCAAAAAAACAAACAAAAACATATTTTTTCCATGGAGGCATATAAACAAACAGCAATAGCCAGTTGTAATGAGTAATCTAAGGCAAGCTCTCTCCTATTCAAGAGAGGGGCACAAAAGCACATTCCAAAAACAATTCTGTTTTTTGAAGAAACTGAGGTCACGAGACTCTTGTCGTGTGTGTGTGTGTGTGTGTGTGTGTGTGTGTGTGTGTGTGTGTGTAGTTTCCTCACAAGCACTCAGAATTCTCACATGATTCCATTCTTGGTCCGTGTTCCTCTAACAAATGTGTATGTGCACATGTGTGTGTGGGTACTCACAGAGGCCGGTAGAGAGCATTGAATCCCCCAGAGCTGGAGTTACAGATGTTTATAAGGCACCCAACATCGGTGTTGGGAACTGAACTCAAATCCTCTGCGAGAGCACAAAGAGCTCTTAACTGTGAGCCGTCTCTCCAGAGTAGTGGAAGTTCTTTAGGTTATCGGAGACCTACCTTCCCAATGGACATAACAATGGACTGTTGGACTCTGGTTCCTGTTTTGCCCCTTGCCCATGTGGTTGGGCTAGTTTTGCCTTGAGGTATGTTCATGTGTCTTTCTGTGCATGTGATATTGGAATGGAAAGTGACACATCATTAACCACCTTGTACTGCAATCATCCTGTTAATGCACATTTTTGTTAAGACTTAAAATTTTTTTGTATTTATTTGCATGTGTGTGTCTAGATGTATTTATGTGTATATGGATGCCTAAAGAGGCCAGCAGAGGGCAATGGAGCCCCTGGAGTTAGAGTTACAGGAGGTTGTGAGCTGCCCAACATGAGTACTGGGAACCAAACTCCGGTTTGCAAGAGCAGCAAGTATTCTTAACTACTCAGCCATCTCTCCAATCCCAGACTTTCTTTTGTTCTTTAAATTGCTTCTTCTGCATCCAACTCATCTTGACTGTTGCAGGTCAGGTTCCCTAGAACACACATGTTGAAATTAATTAATTTCTTGGGTTTCTTTGTGGGTGGAAATCAGCTACAGGGAGTGAAGGAAGGTTTAAGCCAAAGGAGAAGCTGAGCTCTGATACCATTTCAGCAGAAGTCTGAGGATGTTCTGAGGTGGGATGACCCTACAGATTCATCTTAAGTTGTAGTTAAAGGCTTTATATCCTGTGTTACAACAGACCAGCCACTCCTAGAAGGTTTTGTGTTTCCAGAAGGAGGCATGGGTGGAGGTTGTTTATTATAGCTTTCTCCGCTGCTAGGGTGAGCAATTCTTCAATCCTTAAAGAGAATATTGGTGTCAACACTGACGACCCAAAAAGAAAGCAGGACAGGGAGGGGGAGGAATGGAAGGAGGAGATGGAAGAGGGCAAAGAGTCCTTCCGTTCTCTCTCTTTGTATATATGTGTTCATGGATGTAGTGGTGTACGTGTGGAGGTGAGAGGACTACTCTGGCTGTCATTCCTTAATCACGCCACCTTGTGTTTTGAAACAGCATCTCTCACTAGCCTGGAACTCTCCAATTTGGCTAATTAGGCTGACAGACTGTCTATAGATAGCAATCCCCAGGGATACATCCTCTCCTACCTTCCCAGCATTGGGGTAACAACCATGTGCCAACCATAAGCAATGTGATAGTTAATCTCAAGCTGTCGATTTGACGAGCTCTAGAATCACCTGGGAGATGGGGCTCTGCACATGCTCGTCAGGTATCTTATTGAGGTCGAGATGGGAACATCCACTGTGGGTGACGCCATTCCCTGGGCTGGGATCCTGGGCTGTATGAAAAGGAGGAAGTAAGCTGAACATAAGCATTCCCCGTTCTCTGCTTCCTGACAGGTTGCAGTGTGACCAGCTGCCTCTGGTTCCTGTTGCTGCTTCTTCTCCAGCACAGTGGACTGGAACCCTGAGTGTGAACCAAAAGAAACTCTCTCCAGGTTGTTTTTGCATGGATATTTTATCACAGCAAAGGAAAAGCAGCTAAGACTCTGCGCTCTGTTACGTGAATTCTTGGGCCAAACTCAGCCCTTCCTGCTTGCAGGACAAGCACTTTACTGACTAGGCCACTCCCCTCCCCTCCCCTCCCCTTCCCTCCCCTCCTCTCCCTTCCCCTCCCCTCCCCTTCCCTCCCACCTCTCTTGTAGGGTTCATCAGGAGCACAGTGAAACAACACTCTGTGTTGAAGTTGGGCGTCTGTATTAGTTACTCTCCTGGCGATGTGCTAGAATACCTTGACCAAAGCAACGTAGGGAAGAAAGGGCTTCCTTTGGCTCCCAGTTCTGGAGAAGACACAATCCATCCTGGAGAAGGAGGTACAGCAGCTGGAGAGTGAGTCTGACCTAACAGGAAGCAGAGTGATCATATTTCATCTACACACAGGAAGCAGGAAGAGAGAGAATAGGAAAGTAGACCTAGGCTATAAACCCTCAAAGTCCACCCTCTGTGACATATTTCCTCTAGCAAGGCTCAACCTCCTAAAGGTCCCCAAATCTTCCTGAACAGTGCAAAACTGGAGTGCAACCATTCAAGCACATGGGCCCATGAGGGACATTTCTTATTCAAACCACCACAGCACCCCTCTGCATAGGCCAGGTAGCTGCGTGAGAAGCATCAAAGCATGGGATGGAGAGATGGCTCCGAAGTTAAGGGCATTTGTTGCTGCTGTAGGAGACCTGGGTTTGAGTCCCAGAACCTACATGGTGGCCCACAACCATCAGTAACTCCAGTTCCAGGGGATCTAATGCTCTCTTCTGACTTCCCTGGGCATTGGACATGCACGTGGTACCCACAGAAACATTCAGGCAAACCAATCATACACATGCAGTAAAATAAATAAATACAAATTTTAAAAGAGAAAAGTGTTATGACCTCAGGGTACTCAGTTGACTGCCAGCTGAGGCAGCATTGGCCACCAAGCTTGTGGGGCTTCCCAGAACTCCCTCCCATTCTTTCTGTGCTCAGAACTGGCAAATTTGACATTGGCTCATCATTGCTGGGTAAGTACGTGGAAAAGATGAAGGAAAACTAGTAGCTAGGAAAAGACAATGAACTTTGAAAGTCTTTTCTGTCTTCTGTACCCCTCAGAGGCCAAAAGAAAAATTTTAGAGTTCCAGGATAGTGAGAGACCCTGTTTCTAAAAACAAGGTAAACAGTGCTTGAGGGATGACACAAAAAACATGTTTTCAAAAATATTATATTTTTAGGCTAGGCAGCAGTGGCACACACCTTTAATCCCAGGACTCGGGCAACAGAGGCAGGTTGTGAGTGCAAAGCCAATGTGGTCTACAGAGTGAGTTCCAGGACAGCCAGGGCTACACAGAGAAACCCTGTCTTAAAAGAAAAAAAAAAAAAAAAGTATTTTTGATTTTAAGTGTGTGTGTATACATGAATGCCAGTGCCCACAGAGGCCAGAAGAGGGCATTGGATCCCCTGGAGCTAGAGTTACAGGCAGATGGGACCCACCCCCTGTAGGTGCTAAAACCTGAACTTTGGTCCTAGGTAGGAACAGAGAGCACTCTTAACAGTAAGCTATCTCTCCAAGCCATTCTCTAAGGGGCAAACATTTGCCTGAAGGAAGAGTTTCTGGAGTCCAGCTTTCTCTAGATGCTAAGGAAAACAGAAGTACAGACTTTGCAAGATAAAGAACATGCCTGGAATGAGTCAGAATCCAAAATTGTACACACAAAGGAAATTCTCAGCAGGAGGCCTGGTACTGACTCACTGAGCTACCTACAGGAGTGAGCTTGGTTCCGAGGAGATAGTTCTGAACCAGACAGGAGAGGCGTGGAAAAGAAGGCAGAGGTGTGAAGAGAGAACTCAGCCTACAAGAAGATGCATGAGACCAGAAAGCATTGTTCCCTCCTTCCGGTTTGGAGCCCAATATGGAAATAGGCTCTCAAGGCCCTTCTCTCTGCAGGTCTTAGGTTTGAATTTACTTTGGAAAACCTTCAGGGAGAGAAACAAATGTCTAGAGCTTTCAGAAAGTAGAATGTCTTCTGCTCCAGGGATCCTGGATAGAGCTGGGGTGGGGAGGGCAGGAGGAGGAGAGGGACAGGCATTCATCTTGGAGTGTGAGGCAGAATAGCAAGTTTTCTTTTTTAGATTTATTTTAAGTGTGTGTGTGTGTGTGTGTGTGTGTGTGTGTGTGTGTGTGTATGTGTGTCTGCCTGGTAGTGGGGTAGCATGTGTACATTAGTGCAAATGCCTCCAAAAGCTAGAGACCTGGGATCCCTTGAAACATCAAGTACAGGTGATTGTGAGCCGTGTGATGTAGGTGCTAGGTGATGAACTCAGGTCTGGAAGAGCAAGCAGCATGGACTCTCACCCTCTGGACCATCTCTCCGGCCCGGAGCTGTTTTTCTAATTCCAGTTCCAAGGATCCAGTGTCCTCTTCCAGGCTCCTTGGGAACATTGTGCTTACATACATGAAGGCAAAACACATATGCACATGAAATAAAGGAAATCTTCAAAAAACATTTTATGCTTTTCTTTAAAACTTTATACAGCCACCATTGATTAACATGTGGCACTTTAGAAGGCTATACATCTGTCCATGGAACTTATCAAACATCATCTTGTTATTTCTGTTTCTCTAACTATAGTGTTGATAAAAAGCTTTTAGAGGCTGTTGAGGATGAACTCCTCTCTCATGGTCAGCTTTGGACCCACCTTCTGTTTCCCTGGTCACTCTAGGAAAGTAAACATCATCCTAGCCTCTCTTTATTAATCCTCCTGCTTGAAAGGATGGAACACTTCTGGCCCTGGATGGAAAAATGGCATTCTGATCTGCTCCAAGATTAGAAGATCACTCCCTTAAGAGGTAATCCAGTTGGGCCTATCAGTCACCTGGCCCAGTACCCAGTAAAGCTGACTCAACCTGAGAACATGTAAAGAGATGGGAGGAGTAACCAGCCTCTTGATAAGATGCTGCTCATGTTTCCTTCTGTTGTAGTGATCAAATACTCTGATGCTTGTGGGCTCACTCATTGACCCACTCTCTGGGCCTATGCTTAGCCAGCTCTTTTATATAGCCCAGGAAAATGGTGCCATACACTTTGGGCTGGGCCCTTCTACATCAGTTAAGAGAATCAAGACATGTCCACGGACCAACCTGACAGAGACAATTACTCCACCGAGATTCCTTTTTCAGGTGGTTCTAAGATGTGCTAAGTTGACACTTGATTCTAACCAGAAAAGATACTGCAGTGACTGCCCAGTGGATCTGTCCCATGCATCTGCTTGCAGAGTTCCCATTGTGTAGCACTACAAATGAGTCTGCACACGTTTCTGAGATACTCAGAAAAGCAGAAAAACTCTCTTGTTTCCTATCCTGTCTTCAGACACTGGCCAAGCTGGGGGCATGCTTTCCTGGTCCTTACGGCTTCCCCACTCCCTTGTCTCCCTGTAGCCGTTTACAAATGGCATGGCCTTCTCTCTTTCCTCTTAATCTCCCTTCTCCCAGCAGCTGCCAAGGCTCCCAGCTTGTCTGCTCTGTTGTTTTCTCTTAAACTCTAGTAAGATTGCCTTTAACTTACTTCTGAGTCCATTTCTAAATTCTTTTATTAACAAAACTAAACTCAAAAGAGGGAACCCCGATTTTCCTGGCAGCCCAGCTCTCAATGATGCGCTTTAGAAGGACCATTTTCAAATTATGAGCCGTGGAGTTCTTAGTTCATTCTGTTATCTAACTGCCTTTCTTTTTTTCTTTTCTTTTCTTTTTTCTTTCTTTTTCTTTTTTTTTTTTTTTTTTGGTTTCTCGATACAGGGTTTCTCTGTGTAGTTTTGGTGCCTGTCCTGGATTTCGCTCTGTAGCCCAGGCTGGCCTCGAACTCACAGAGATCCACCTGGTCCTGCCTCCCGAGTTCTGGGATTAAAGGCGTGTGCCACCACCGCCCGGCTCTAAACGCCTTTCTTGTTTCATTCTTTGAAGCTGGAAATGGAATCTGTTGGCTTTCTAGGTCTATGGGTTCCATAACAAGATGTGGGGCTAGATTCTCTGGTCCTTACTCATGAACTGAGGGTTCAGGATGTAAATTAGCTGCAAGGAGAATGGAGAACATTTCCAGGCTTCATTCCATCCTTCATTCCTGACTTGGCCTTCTGTGAGCTGTTTAAAATGCAGAGGAGACTATGATAAACATGGTCTTCCAGTCCCACATCCATCGTGTGTGTGTGTGTGTGTGTGTGTGTGTGTGTGTGTGTGTGTGTGTGTGTGTGTAGTGTGATACTATTCTTAGGGAAACATGAGCAAACCTCTACTCACCCCAGACATGGAACTGACAATAGACCAAAGTAAGGACGTCACCAAAGTCCAACTTGGTACATGACAGAAGATACACCAGGAAGAACTAACCAGATGCTGACAGGCTTTGATTAAATCTACCAGGCTTCACTCAGGATGGCAAGAAAGTGCAGCCCTGGGGAAAGTCATAGAAGTGAGCTTTAGCGGGTAGGATAGGAGCAAGCTTGAGGTGAGCTAGTCCGGTCCTGATTGGCTGCAGCCTGAACAGTTTCCAAATAAGGGCACCGGAACATGCTGTCTAATACAGCATGGTGAAAAATTGTAAATTCAGAAAATGATAGATTTCATTTTCCCAGGAGGGATGTGTCCATCAGAGGAGTCAATACCCATTTATCTTGTTACCAACTCATTGATGGACTGAGACAAAATGGCGTCACCAGTGTTAAGCCCTATCAGTGTATGTACCAGTGAGTTTTATTGGGGTTGCTTACAGCAGCAGAATTGTTTCAAAGACAGCTGCATTACCAAAAGCCCACTCTAGCAAGGGTGACAGCTCATGAAAGCTGGGAAGCTGATGCTCATCTCAGAATTTACAGGCAGCCCAACAGGCTGGAAGTTGTCTTTTCTAGGTAAGACATTTTGTCTGATCCTCTTCCTGGGAATTCAGCTGGTCTTTGCCTCTTCCAGGCAGCTAAGTTGGTCTGAGCTTCTTGAAGTGTTTCTCAGCAGTCCTCACTGCTTGTTGGGAGCATAAAGGCCTTTGGGTTCACAAATAGCACTAGGGAAACCAGGAATGTTAAACATGCAGAGTTGTCTTTTCAAAGAAAAAGATGTGTAACCTGTTTTTTCACCCAGAAAGCTAGGAATGGAGGTGCCTAACAGCCCAGGTCACCCTTGTACTATCTGTAGGGCCAGGCCATGCCTGGCTTCCCTCCAACTCCCACAACCTGGATGGGAGGTAGCCAATAGTCTAGCTGATCTCTGTGCTATCTGTTTGACTGAGACCTTAAATTAACACATGCAACCCATCTCTAGAACCCATCATCATGGAAGAAGTGGCATGTACTTTCAGAAGAGTTTTGATGTAATGATGTCTCCTGGTGCACATGGGATTGTGTTGCATAAGGAAACTTTTCTTCCAAATTGTATTGTACTTAAATGTGCCTAAAATAAACCTCTCAGTGTCAGACTCTAGAAGTCTGAAACAACACCGCTCCTGAGCCACGTTAAATCAGATTTTCTTCTTGCCTCACACAGATCATTACTCTGCTGGCCTTGGCATTTGCAGAGCCCATCCCCCCAACTGCTCATATATGCTTGGGGAGGGAGGAGCATAGTGAATCTAGCTGACTTCAGGGACTTCCTTGGCGCTACTGAGTTGTTTGCTCCTTGAATTTTCATGAGCTTCCCTGTGTCTTAAGGCATTTTCTTCCATGTTGTAATTTTTGTTTAAGAAGAAATTGCTGCAAAGCAGGATGGGAGCAGGGTTTGGGGAGACTGTGTGTGTCATGTGACCTGAGTGGACTGGGTTCTTACAGCAAGTTGCTGCTCTCTATTCTCATCGTTGATTCTGGAAAACCTCCGGTTCTTGGTGATTGCTGTTGCTCTTACTGAGAAACGGGCATGTTTAAGAGCTGCATCTGAATGCATGGAAATTTTAAAAATGACTTTTGGATAAATAAAAAAAGGCAGCTGGGGAAACGGAGGGAAAGGAGCTGTTCTGCTAATTAAAACTGGGAGACAGGAGGAGGAGGAACAATTACTCTACGGCACTATCTCTCTCCACATTCCTGCAAACAAATTAGCTCCAACACCCACGCAGGAGGTAAAAAAATGGCAATTATGCTTAGATGTTTCCTGAACTCTTTGCTCTCTCCATCTGATCCACTAACACTGATAGTGGGCTGGAGGTAGGCCTGGTGCTTATCTGGATGAATGATTTCCTCCTACCTTTCAACTAAGCCAAAACCATAGCAGTGAGGAGGCTGGGACCCTGCACCACACTGAGAACTAATTCCTTAGATAGAGCAAAAGCTTCTGAATGACTGATTATCAATGACAGTCTTTTATCCAAAGAGGAGAAGAGTATGTTTTGAACCATTAAATTTCAGCAGAAAACTTAATGGAACAATTATGTTTAAAACAGTTACATAAAGGCAGATGGAGCTATGGCATGTGTCCATGAACAGAGGATACAAACTACATTTAGGGGTTGATGAGATAGCTGAATGAGTATGGGCACTTGCCACCAACCCTGACGACCCAAGTTCAATCCTTGGGACCACATGGCAGAAAGAACTGACTCCTATAAGTTATCTTCTGATGTCCACATGTGCTCTGTGGCACACACACACACACACACACACACACACACACACACACACACACACAGAGAGAGAGAGAGAGAGAGAGAGAGAGAGAGAGAGAGAGAGAGAGAGAGAATAAATATAAATAATTTTAAGAATCAATCTCACATTTATCTCCAATGTAGATATAATGGAGGTGTCTGGCTAAGATACATTTTGGAGAAGTAATCTTGAAGTCTCAAGTAACCACAGTAATGGTTCTATAATCACCATGCACAGTTCTTTGTGTGAACATATTTTTTGTTTAGATTCCATGTATATTCTTGAAACCTTGATGAAGCCAAGGTGAAAGTTATGAAGGGAGATGGCTATCTGAAAGCCACAGGTGGGGGCTGGTAAGCCGGCTAGGGAGCCTGGGAGCTGACTGGAACAAGATGAGAGTGGGAAGATCCCATGCGACGCCTTCGTTTCATGTTCTTTTATTTGATGCTTCGTTCCAGATGTCACGGTGGATTTAATAACTCGGGGAATGCACTTCTCTGGGGGCTTGCGTGCTCTCTAGGTGAGGAGGGACTAAAGCAAGAGGACACTTTGTTTCTGATGGAGTGTACCAGTGAACACAGAGGCACATGAGCGTTCTCGGTGCCACGACTAAGTGACCCCAAGTGCTCAGCTCTAAACCAGTCATTTAGACTGCCGCCCTAAGGCTCAGGGAGTATAATGAAAGGGGGCAGAAAGACTGTAAAAGCTGGAAGACAGGGAGAAGGACCACGAAATGCTGTCTTCTGGGTATGGCACAGCCTGTACAGAAATGACTTCTCAGCAGCTGTGACTGCCTGCACTGTACTGGGCCTGCCAACAGTCAATCATGGATGGGAGAGGGTCGCAGAGGGCACTACCTCTCTCTAGTGAACTATGGCTACTGAGGTATTCTTGGAGAGGGGCAGTCATTAGTTGTGTGGTCACCAATGAGATCACTAGGCTTCACTGTACAGACCCAAACCCACGGGCACAGAGACAGCTTCTGTTAAATAGTGTATCACAGAAATGAAACAATATGAATATGGAAAAGAGACAGGTAAGGCGGGGGCGGGGGGAGTAATGGGGAGGAAAGAGACTAGGGCGGGAGCAAGTGATCAGAATGGACTATATGTCTGAAATTTGTCAAAGAAGAAATTTAATACAAGTTAATTTCTGAAAAGAGGTAGGTATCATAAAAGGTTGTGAAAATTAAATGATTTACATGGGTTACTTTGCAAGACTTCCGTGGAGTATTTAGTGCAGTGACCAACAAAGAACACTTAACAGGGTGTTTTATAAAATTCCTCATAGTGTTTTGTGTAGAGTAGTCATCCGTGTGGTGATTGACATGGAATATTTAGCGCTGTCATCCACTGAGGGTAAGACAAGGGATGTAGAAGTGAATGGCTCACTACCCTAGAATGGTCGTCACCGTGTGTCCCTGACCAGCAGCAGGCCCTGCGTGCTTGTTAGAAGTACAATGTCCTGGTCCCCAGCCCAGAGCTAACACTTAGGGCAGGGTCAGAAATCTGTCTGTTGGCTACTGCTCCAGATAACTGATGTGCTCAAGTTTGAGAGGCAGTGAATCCTGGAGAGATGCAATGTCGGCTGTACCACAGGACTGAGTCTCAGCCCTGCCAAGTGTCTCTTTCCACTATAAAGATTAAAATAAGAAATTTAAAAAAATTCCATATTCTTTCTATATCTCCCTCCCCTCCTCCCCCAAGGCAGCATCTCGTGTATCCCAGTCTAGCGGTGAACTCACTATGTAGCTGAGGATGGCCTTGAACTCCTGACCCTTCTGCCTCTGCCACCTGAGTGCTGGGATTACAGGTGTTTGTCACCATGCCCAGTTTATGTGGTGCTGGAAACGGAACCCAGGGCTTTGTGCATGCTTGGCAAGTACTCTGCCAACCGAGCTGCTCCCCAGCTCCCCTGCCTCCTCCCTTTCTGGTTATTTACTTCTTTTGGCCTCATACTCAAAGCTAGATTTTCCTCTCCTTAAGACTACATGCTCGCACGCCTTTAATCCCAGCACTCGGGAGGCAGAGCCAGGCGGATCTCTGTGAGTTCGAGGCCAGCCTGGGCTACCAAGTGAGTCCCAGGAAAGGTGCAAAGCTACACAGAGAAACCCTGTCTCGAAAAACCAAAAAAACCAAAACAAAACAAAAAAACAAAAAACTAAAATTATAAAAAAAAAAAAAAAAAAAAAAAAGACTACATGCCTTCCTTGATGCCCTGCAGCACCAGAAATAGTCTCTGTCTTCAGTGAGCTGGTGTTGTTAGGTTCCCCTCCTGCTTTTTCTTTCTTTCTTTCTTTCTTTCTTTCTTTCTTTCTTTCTTTCTTTCTTTCTTTCTTTCTTTCTTCTCTCTGTCTCTGTCTCTGTCTCTCTGTCTCTCCCCCTCCCTCCCTCCCTCCCTCCCTCCCTCCCTTTCTTCTCTCCTTCTTTCTGGTTTGCTTGGTGTCAGCCAGGCCTCCTGTGGGCAGCCTCATGGAGAGCCCCGCCCACATCCACTGGGAACTTACCGTCTAGTGGGGAGGCAGAAACAGGCCCCTGCTGTATGCTGCATCCAAGTCCAAGTCCGGGTGGAGTCCAGGGTCCCAGGAGAGCTGGGCTTGGGGCAGAAGCGCAGCTCAGAAGCAGTTTCTTTAAGTAGTTAGTGTCTAAGAGCTGATGAAACAGGAAATGGGCTTGATAAAATAATATTAAGAACCATCTGGAAGAACACACGAGAGCACCAATATCAAACAATGAATGGTTTTTAATAACAGCACAAAAGATAATCACAGGAGACATGGGAGGTCTGAAGAGATGAAAGGCCCAGCTGAATGAAAATAGTAGACACGTTCTACGTACATTTTCTTTGTCTCCCTTTTTATTAATTTTTATTAGTGAAGAAAGTATTAGATTTTAGGGCTGGAGAGATGCTCAGTGATTAAAAGCATTTGCCACTGTTGCAGAGGACCAGAGTTCGGTTCCCAGGACCCACGTCTGGTGTCTCACAGACGCCTGTAACTCCAGCTCCAGGGGACCCAACACCCTCTTCTGGCTTCTGCAGACACCTACATATGTACGTACACACACACACACACACACACACACACACACACACACACACAAATAAATAAAACTAAATCTTAAAAATAAAACAAAAAACAAAGTATTAGGTTTCACTGTGGTATTTTCAAATAAAATTTGTTTTTGTTTTCTTTTTCCTCTTCCCCAATGGCCCTGTGCCCCTCACACCCTCCCATTCCTAGCAGCTTCTTTTCAGCTGTTCCCTCATCTCTTTTCCTCAACATCTCTATCCCCCCTGCCCCTGTGTGGTCTTCTGTCTAGTTTCCTAGCCTACAGTCCCTTTCTCATATACATACATATAAATATTGGAAGCCAGGACCCATGTATAAGAGAGAACATGTAGTGTTTGTCTTTCATAGTCTGAGTCATCTTACTTGTTATAGTACTTTCCAGAGTCCCCCACTTTCCTGCAAAGTACATAATTTCATTTTTCTTCACAATTGAGTAAAAGTCCATTGTGTATCGTTGACAGACACCATAGCGGTTTGAATGTGGACTGTCCTCCACAGGCTCAGGTAGTGGAACCCTTGGTCCCTAGTTGGTGATGCTGTTTGGGAAGTTGTGGAATCTTTGTACAGTCTTGATGGAGGAAGTGCATCACTGGAGGGAGGTGTTGAGGGTTTATTGCTTTGCACTGTTTCTGGTTTGCTCTCTCTTGCTTCCAATGTATTGTTGAGATGTGATCTCTAGCTTCCTGCTCCTACCACCCTGTCTTCCCCACCGTTATGGACTTCTAGCCCCCATAGAACCATAAGCCAAAATAAGACTGTTCCTTAAGTTGCTTTTGGTCATGATATTTTATCACAACAACAACAACAAAGTTAATACAGCCATCTAGGCTGGATCCATTCCCCTACCATCGTGAATAATGAAGCAATAAACATGGGTGTGCATGCATCCTTGTAGTAGGATATAGAGTCCTTTGGGGACCCAGAAGTGGTAGAGCTGGGTCATAGAGAAGATCTATTTTTTAATTGTTGAAACAAAATGTTATTGTATGTGTTTATTTATACATGTTTTAGAGGGGGCGATGCACGTGCCATAGTGCTTGTATGGAGGTCAGGGGCAGGAGTTGGGTCTCTCCTACCTTATGGGCCTAGGGATAGAACTCCAGTGGTGAGGTTTAGCAGCAAGCACCTTTATCCTCTGATCCATCCCTCTGGCCCCGTTTTTATTTTTTTTTTTTTAAAGATGCTTCCATGCTTTAAATTGTCTCTAAACTCAAAAATTGACAAGCCAGAAGTAAACAGACTACCACTGGGTCTGGGATGAATGAATTGCCATTTGCTCTCTCTCTGCGGGGTGCTGCCTAATCATTCTCACTAATGGTTTGGTTTTATCCTGTTAGTCTTTTTTTGCCTGCATTGTTCACCTTCCTCCTGACACGCATGGCTCTTACTTCTTCTCCCTCCATTTTCTCAGTGAAATCCCCATGTTTAATGTACAAGTCAGAAGCAACCTTTCCCCAAGAGGTGTGCTCTTCCCTTTCCAGAAAGCAACGCCCTTTGTTAGGTGTCTCTAAACTGTTTCATATATGTTGTTGCAACATGGTTATTCTCTAACTCTATCTGGTCTCTGGCAGATGAAAGGTACTTGTCCCAGCTAGCTTCTCCAGCCAACTTGACCCAACCTGGAAATCACCAGAGAGGAGAGCTTCAGTTGAGGGATTCTGTATGTTTGAGGGAAATTGTCTCAATTGTTAGTTGACATGGTAGGATCCAGCTCCACTCACTGTGGACAGTCCCATTCCTTAGTTAGGTGGTCTAGGATGTACAAGGAAGCTGGCTAAGCATTTAAGCTGATATATAGCCAAATGAATACCAAGAGTCCTCTAAAAGTGGATCATTTTTAGATGGGGCCCTGGAGATGGCTCAGTGGTAAAAGGACTTGCCACAGAAGCCTGATGACCTGAGTTTAATCTCCAGGACACACTTGATGAAAGAAGAGAACAGACTTCTGGAAGTGTCCTGTGATCTTCATATGTGCCATGGTGAGCATACACATGTACACACACACACACACACACCACCACCACCACCAACAACAACAACAACAACAATAACAACAACAAAAGTTTATTAAAGTGGATAATTTCTATAAAATAATGCATAGGTATGTATCAGTGTAGAAAATAAATCCCTTTATCCTTTAAAGAACTAAGATTTAGACTGTTGAATATATTATTGTACAGCAAATAAACATCTTTCTAATGATAAATTGATTTTGGCAAGGCTTCAAATATCTCCTCTCTCTCTCTCTCTCTCTCTTTTCTTTTCTCTTTGTCTTTGTCTCTCTCTTCAAAACCCAGAGCTGAAGGAACAGTCAATCCATAACATATCTCTCAGGTACAATATAGAAATCCGAAAAAGGAATAATCACACTGTTTCTACATTTTAAGTCAGTCATTAAATTTGGAAGAAAATGTGGCAAAGAAATAATCCTCAAAGGAAAAAAATTGGACTATCATGTTAAAAATCAATAATTTGCCTACTGCGTGCCTGTCAAGTCCTGCTTAGCATCTGTGATTTTACCTGGCTACGGGCTGGACAGCAGGTCCCTTCCTGTTTTCAGTATGGTGGCTGAAGACAAGACTTCTGGGTCAGATACGAAGGACTTAGGACTCCGAACTAAAGCTTCGTGTGTGCTATGCCAGTTCCCGGTGTGTCTTATTAAGTTAATTGACGTAGAAGACCCAGCGCACTGTGGGTGGTGCTATTCCCTAGACACAGGGTCTTGAACTGTGTAAGCCTGAGCTGAGCACGGTTGTAAGCAGGCCATCGAGCAGGCATGCGTTCATGTCTCCCTGCTCCTGTCTGTGGTGTGCTGGGACCAGCTAGCTGCTTCAGCTGCCGATGACTTAACTTCCCTGTAATACTGGACTGTAACCCGGAACTGCGAGCGAATAACCCCTTTCTCCTCTGGGTTGCTTTTTGTCAGGATATTTTCACGATAGTCACAGAAGTGTGACTAGTCTATAAATTGGTGTATGACCTGTGGTATGCGTGTGTGACAGAAAGGTCCCATCCCATAATGACCACACGGGCAGTAAACTGTGTCTCGGGACAGAAGTGTGAGTCTGCCTTTTGCTCTGTGCGGGGAGCTACCTCTTCCTTCAAGGCTCTCTAAGCTCCTTCACATGTGAGCCATCCTCAGGGGAGGATGTTCGCACCACCCCAGGCATATCGGAATGTAAAACAGGCAGACAAGTCAAACGTATTGTTCATGAATCATAAAGAGGTTACTTGAAAACAATTCCTTCATATACACAGAATTTCACTACTCCTCAAAGACAACAGCCAGTCTGCATGGTCATGAGATGGATGCACTCGTTCACTTTTATGACGAAGTCAATCTCTGCAGAACATCTGACTCAGCAGGATGTAGAGCATCTTCAGCCCTCTGCAGACTTGATTAATATTTTTTTTTTTTTGCCGCAGTCCAGCAGCAGCCTGTGTTCAGCTCCTGAGACAGGGAAGGGGCATCAGCATGAAGAAATGAATTGTCCGACCACCAGATGAGTTCCACACAAATGGCTGGCCCCAAATAGCTCCAGCCGTCTTTATTTATACATAAAAAACAAGCATGCTTTTCCATACTAACAAGTTTTTCCCGTCCTTCAACGTTAACCTCTAAGCAAAAATAAATATGTCAAATATGTTTTTTTCCCCCAACTTCTACATCAAAACATCTTGAAACTAAAAACAACACTTACATTTTGCTAGCTTGGCCAAACATCAAGCCAGGTACATCCTGTCTTTACAAAACAAAAAGGTGACTGACATAGACACACATTTTCAAGAACAACAATATCATTCAAAACTTACCAAAGCATATTTACAGGAATAGGGGTGAATTGCCTCCGATCCTGTCAGCACTGAATCAGAACAGCTCCCGGGGTCTAGAGTGACAGCTAGCATCCCCAGACAAGAAACCTGAGAAATATCAGCTCCCAAAGAATTTTAGGGGAAGATATTCAGAGAAAACTGGGGTTTCCAGGAGTGATCACATCTGTCCAATGCATGGTTGACAAAATGATACTGAAACTGCCGAGAGAATCATCAATATTACCAGAGAGAAAAGAGCATGCAGGCCATGCGGTCCCAGCAGTATTCTGTGCTGTCACGAAATCCACTGGTCCTTGCCGAGTGAGACTGTCCTCGTGGGCTTTTGCCTTATCTGGAGACCCACTGGACAAGCACTCATATACTGGTCCAAAACTGGGCTGCAGAGCTCCCAACAACTTTTATTTAATAATTGTCAATGTTGAGAACACTGTTTCATGTAAATACATAGTTCAAAATGGTAGCAGTTATGTTTTAGCTATTTTGGAAATTGTTGGAAATTGTATACTAAACCCAAACCAAAATTCCTTATGCTTAAACAAATGAATCTTAGGTCTTTGTTTTCTGTAATTAAAATGCTCTATCTCTTTAAAAATTTTACATATATATGTACATTATATATATAGTGTATGTGTGTGTTTGTGGATGGGTGGGTGGGTGTAGGTGTTTATCGTGGCACACAGGTAGAGGTCAGAGACAGCTTTTGGGAAGCAGTTCTCTCCTTCCACCAAATGGGCTCCAAGAATGGGACTTAGGTTACCAGGCTTGACAAGTGCCCTTGCCTGCCGATTCATTTTGCTGGCTCTATTTCTGTAAGAACCAAAGTTTTGTACACAGTGTAAAAATACTTCAATTCTGGGCTGGCAGGATGGCTCACCAGATAAAAGTACTTGCTGCCAAGCCTGACAACTTGAGTTCAGTCCCAAGAACCCACACAGTGGAAGGAAAGACCAATTCCCTAAAGTTATCCTCTGACCTCCACAAGCACTCCATGACATATGGATGCTTGCACTCGTACATACCACATACACACACCTGCCCACAAGCACAAATATGTAGTAATAATAAAGTTAAAAGGAAACACTGCAGTTTGTCACACAGCTATCTCAAATGTGAGCTGGGATGTTCCAGGGAGCGCTCATAGGTATCATGTGGCTCTGGTGTGATGGCGGGTAGAGTGTGACTCTGGTGTAATGGCATGTGGCGGGCAGAGTGTGCATGCTGTGAGTGCAGAACCGAGGCTGCAGTGACGACATGCAACGCAACACAGGTGAGTGGGGCCAGAAACCATCTCAGGTGTATTGTGTGTTTGGTTTTTAATTAATTTTTGTTTGTCCTTTTAATGGCACCAAGTTTTCATGATCCCAACATTCAGTTACATGACCCCATCTGGGGTGCTGCGGTCACAAAGCTGAAAGAAGTTGGAGATCTGAAGAGCATTTTGGCATCAGACATGGAGATGAAGAGTTTGGAATTTGCCCCGCTGGTTTTAGGTCTTGCTCTGGTCCAGTATTTCCTCATTATGCTCCCTTAACTCCCTTTTGACTGGTAATGTATACTCTGTTCATTTTTATGTTGGAAGTACACGATCTGTTTTTCAATTCTTATTTTACAGGGAGTTATAGTTAAGAGATTGCCATGCGTTAGAAGAGACTTTGAACCCAGGCTCACCTATTCAGCCAGTAAGCTCCAGGGATCCTTCTGTCTCGGCCTTTCCAGGGATGGGATTGCAGTTCTCAGAGATCAAGCTCAGGTCCTCATGCTTACAAGGCAAGCACTGTACTAACTGAGGCATCTCCCCAGCCCCAGTCTCTCTCTTTTTAAAAAAGGTTTATTTATTATGTATAGTGTTCTGCCTGCATGTATGCCTGCAGGCCAGAAGAGGGCACCAGATCTCATTATAGATAGTTGTGAGCCACCGTGTGGTTGCTGGGAATTTAGTTCAAGACCTCTCAAAGAGCAGCCAGTGAGTGCTCTTAACCTCTGAGCCATCTCTCCAGCCCCCAGTGTCTCTTCTTATAAGGACTCTCTCAGGTCAGGGCTCTTTTAACCCTTTACCTTTTATAGGTCCTGTCTTAAAATGTATCACACTATGGGGCAGGACTTAAGCATATAAGTTTGGGAGTGAGGGGTAGAATCTAATGTAGTGGGTAGCCATTCCAGCTTTGATCTGTAAGTTCCAACCCCCATTGAGGCTTCAGTAACTGGCACGCCTACAAGGCGGGGCCGAGAGAGGACCCTGAAGACCCAAGATCTGGATGCCCCGGCTCTCTTGGTTCCTGGACGCTGGACGCTGGAGGTAGACCAAGGAGAGTTCTCCAGAGAACACTGCTGTTCTGCGCTACACCTTTCCCACATCCTGTAACCTATCCCTTCACTTGTAAGTTACCCCACAAAATAAACCTCCCTTTTAACTACGTGGAGTGGCCTTAATAATTTCACCAACGATCTAATTATATGGGGAGTGAGGGGCAAGGCCACAATTCAGTCCCAGGAGGTCGACAAATCTCTCTCCGTTTTCCCATCTGCAAAGGGTAACTGTGCCTTAAAAGGCTGCTAGTTGTGATGGCTTATACTGATTGTCACCTTGACAGGAGCTAGAAGCACCTAGGAATGGAACCTCCGGCATGCCTGTGACTTTATAGATGAGATGCACCACTGTGGATGTGAACTATACCATTTGATGGGCTGGGATCCCGTACTGATGAAAAGGAGAAAGAGAGCCGAGCGCTACCATTCATCTGCCTCTGACCGGCAGCATCATGTCCCTGCTGCCGTGCCTGTCCTGCCGTGAGGGCTCGCACCCTCAAACTGTAAGCCCAAATAAACCTTCCCTTCCTTCAGTCGTTGTTTTTTAGCAGGTATTTCATTACAGCAACAGCAACAACAACAAGCAGCTAGGACATTGGTAAGCAACAGAAAAGTCACTGGTAAAGTCAACTAAAAGGCATGTGAAATAAAGTGTTTTGTCACTACAAATACTTGACAGACTAAAACCTATATAAAAACATGGTCACACTGAAGATCAGAGAAGAATTGATTATGAGGTCTGGACATGGAGTTAAAAAGAGCAGAAATTGTCAGCACTTACTGAATGCTTGCATACCCCGTGCTGCTGGCTTTATCTAGTTTGATTTTCATAACAATCTCACATGAAGTATGATCATCTTCCTTTAAACTATTTTAAGGTGTGTGTGTGTGTGTGTGTGTGTGTGTGTGTGTGTGTGTGTATGTGTGTACACCCATGTGCAGGTGCCTGCAGAGGCCAGACGAGGGTAACAGGTCCTGTGGAGCTGGAGTTATGGGTGGTCGTGAGCTGCCTTACATGGATGATGGGACCTGAACGCAGACCCTCCCCAAGAACAGCAAGTGCTCTTAATCACTGAGCTGTTCCTCCAATCTCAATTATCCCCACTTTTTTTTTTAAGATAAGAAGGCTGTCTCAGAAAGCCTAAGTTGCTCAAAGTCTTTCAAGAGATAAATGATATGACATAAATAAAAACCACAAAGAGAATATATATAGTAACATGAAAAATGTTAAGGGAAATGGGCAAAATAAAAAATTGATTTTTGTCATGAAAAATATATGTGGAGAGTGGAGCAAAGGCTAAGAATAAAAATGTGTCATGAAGTTGGTGCAAGGTGAATTTTTCTAACTTTTTGGCATACTCTCTCTTTGTTCAATAAGTTGGGGAGAGTGTCATGGCAAAAAAGTATTTCTCTTAAAGGATTCTCTTCATTCCATTAGATTCCTTAAAATCACCCAGTGTCCAACCTGCAGCCAGAGGCTGCATGTGGCCCAGGACAGCTATGAAAGTGTCCTGAAACAAAAATCTTTGAATCATGCACCTGCAGGGTAAGATTGCCCAGGTGCCAGAATTAGAGAGTCCATTCTGCACTGGAGCTGGGGGGAAGGCTCAGCAGTTAAAGCAAGCATTTGCCACACAATTGTGAGGATTTGGATTCCCCAGAGCTCAGGTAAATGCAGACTGGGTGTGGTGACCTATAATCCAGCCTTAGATGGCAGAAGCAGAGCTGGCAATCCACAGAGAAAGCTGGCAATAGCGAACAGCCATATTGTAAGAGATCCTGCCTCAGTGGATAAGGTATAAGAGTGATTGAAGATCATTGCTGGGGCAAACCTGGGACCTTCACACACACACACACACACACACACACACACACATACACGAGCTGGGGGAAGCCCCTTCCCCTGTATTAGCCTGCGAGGCCTTCCTGGGTCACCTTGGGAATTGATTGGCAGCTTGCAGAGCCCAGTAGCTCTTCCGAACTCACCCAGCTTGGCCTCCTCTGTCCCTAACAGATGAGTAACGTGCTATTTAGTTATTTTGAGGCAGGGTTTTTCTGTAGTCCTGGCTGTCCTGGAGCTGGCTATTTAGACCCGGCTGGCCTCAAACTCACAGAGATCCATCTGCCTGCCTCGGCCCCCCAAGTGCTGGGATTAAAGGCCTGTGCCACCACTGCCCTTGACAGTGCTTTTTAAAATATGAGACTGGGTCCCAAAAGATGGTAAAACCACTTGGCACCAAGCCTGAATATCTGAATTCCACAGATGAGAGTTCCATCCCTGGACCCACATGGTGGAAAGAGACAACTGACTTCCTTATTGTTCTCTGACTCATGATTCTCTCTCTCTCTCTCTCTCTCTCTCTCTCTCTCTCTCTCTCTCTCTCTTCCCTCTCTCTCTCTCTCTCTCTCTCTCTCTCTCTCACACACACACACACACACACACACACACACACAAACCTTTAAAAAAGTAAAAATAATTTAAAGTATGAAAATGAGAAGAGGATGTTGGTGGAGGGTGAAGAGAATTTCACCGAAGTGGATTTTTGTTTTTTGTTTTTCCTTCCCCTAAGAGTAGATAGAGTAGCTGCTGGGCGCTTGCCTACCGTGGACAACCCACCCCCTCCTGAGTTGAGTTCATCCCCAGCATCACAAGACAGAATTAAAGTTTCAACAACAAAACCTCTGGCTTGAACTTGGAAGAGGGTGGTAGAACTATTAGAAATCGGGCGCAGGGAAGCAAGGGAAATTAGGGGTTTGGCAAGCAGGTTGGAAACTGTCCCTCTTCCAGACCTCTGCCAACAGCTTCAGCCTGGAGCTTTTTCTGCACAAACCGCCTGGGTGGGGGTAGGGGATAATCTCCAGCGCCCAAGAAGCCCTCCCTATGAGCTGGGCACCAAACAGTCCGGATGAAGCTGAGGTTAGGACTTTCTATTTCACGCACTCCAATATTTGGTACTCTTGCTCCGGATACAGGTAGAATCGGGGCTCCAGGAAACCACAATGACTTTGTCTGGGACTCCAATGTCTTCAGTGTCTAACTGAGCTACCAAGTCCGCGGGGGTGGGGGTTGGGGGTTGGGGGTTGGGGGGGGGGTGAATGTGCGGAAGTGATGGCTACAGAATCATGACAGGATTGTTAGAAACCTTCCCCGGGGGCGACGGATGCTAGGATTCTCTCTGCCGGCCTTGGCTGGAGACAGCTGGGACAGCGTTACCGCTCCATCTCCTATTGGTGGCGGCTCCAAACCTCCTCCGCCCACTTCAGCCCACACCAGGAGCCCATGGATTCCAGCCGCTATCCAGAAGAGGTCTCTCTGAGACATCCCTGCGCTCAGACATCGGTCCCCAGCCCTCAGCAGCCGGTTACCCTGAAGATTACAAAGGGACCGGGAGAAATTGATATACTGGGCAAAGCTGGACTAAGGGGTCCCACTCATTTTTTTTTCTCTCTCAACTGGAGAAGAGGGTCCACGAAAGCCACCAAAAGAAGCGCCAAAGGGAGGCTGCAGTTTGGAAAAAGGACCAGGGTGGCGCGATTTAGACTTCCCCGCGGTGCAGGGCACAGAGTGCCCCTCCTATTTCACCACCTACCCACAGTCCATGCAACCACGCGCGCATCTCCTGCCCAGGAGCCCAAGTCCCTGAACAATGGAAGTCTCTAACCTCTCAGGCGCCACCCCTGGCATCGCCTTTCTCCCGGGGCCAGAGAGCTGCAGTGACAGCCCAATTTCCGGCAGGGGCGTGGGGTCCACCCCAGGAGGGCTCATCTTGCCAAGCCCGCCCTTCTCTGTCTTCACCGTGCTCGTGGTGACTCTCTTGGTGTTGCTGATCGCTGCCACTTTCGTATGGAATCTGCTAGTTCTCGTGACCATCCTGCGCGTCCGCACCTTCCACCGCGTGCCACATAACTTGGTGGCCTCCACAGCCGTCTCGGACGTGCTCGTGGCGGCCCTGGTGATGCCGCTGAGCCTGGTAAGCGAGTTGTCGGCTGGGCGACGTTGGCAGCTGGGCAGGAGTCTGTGCCACGTGTGGATCTCCTTCGACGTGTTGTGCTGCACGGCCAGCATCTGGAACGTGGCGGCCATCGCCCTGGACCGCTACTGGACCATCACGCGTCACCTACAGTACACGCTGCGCACCCGGCGCCGCGCTTCGGCGCTCATGATCGGGGTCACCTGGGCACTGTCCGCGCTCATCGCGCTCGCCCCGCTGCTCTTTGGCTGGGGCGAAGCCTATGATGCTCGGCTGCAGCGCTGCCAGGTGAGCCAGGAGCCCTCCTATGCCGTCTTCTCCACCTGCGGAGCCTTCTACCTGCCTCTGGCGGTGGTGCTCTTCGTCTACTGGAAGATATACAAAGCCGCCAAGTTTCGCGTCGGCCGCAGACGGAGGGCTGTGGTGCCCTTGCCTGCCACCATGCAAGTGAGAGGGGCTGGCTGTGGATTTGGGGGTGGGGGGCCCTGGGAAGGATGAAATTTAGAGAAAGGGAAGAGTGGGACAGAGCTGGGATACTGGAGCGTAAGAGGAAAAACTGTCGCGTGTGGAAGGCGGGAGGAGATGGCCATCTGCTCTTTAGGAGAGCACATGGAGTGACTTATCGCTGGTGCTTCTAGTGAACCACCTGCGGGATAGGCACCTGTGGAAATGGGTTCTTCACGTGCACATTAGGACTAGTGCTGGAGCCTCCAAACCTCAAAAGATGTGTGTGTCTGTCTGTCTGTCTCTCTGTGTGTATGTGCCTCTCTCTCTCTCTCTCTCTCTCTCTCTCTCTCTCTCTCTCTCTCTCTCTCTCTCTCTGTGTGTGTGTCGGTCTTTGTGTGTGTGTGTGTCTGTCTGTCTGTCTGTCTCTGAGGTGTGTGTGTGTGTGTGTGTGTGTGTGTGTGTGTGTGTGTTGAGACAGAGTCTCATGAAGTCCAGACTAGACTCCAACTTTCTTTGTAGCCAAGGATAATCTTGGATTTCTAATCCTCCGGTCCCCATCACCAAAGTGGAGGATTACAAGCATGCACCACCCATCTCCGGGTATGCAATGGGGGTGGGGTGGGGGTGGGACTCAGGGTTTCCTGAATGGGAGGCAACTCAATGTACCATCTCAGCTACATCCCCAGCCTGCCTATCTTGATGGTATCAAGTCACATCCAATTAGCTGGGCTCAGGCAGGCAGGCTGGCTTATCTAAGTAAAGGCACTTTCTTCCAGGCCTGACAGTCTGGGTTCCATCCCCATGATTTGTTCTCTGACTTCTACGTGGACTGCACATGCACACGAATGAATAACTGTTACACGCGCGCGTGCGCGCGCACACACACACACACACACACACACACACACGTAGATTCACTTAGCACTCTTCATTCCCTAGATCCTGAAGTGGCTCTGCCCATGTCAGGTTTGGAGCTGCCAACTTCTTGATCCCTGCTGGACCGACTGGACTGCGGGAGGATGTCATGTACCTTAATATACGTAAATAAATTCCTATAGCTTCCGCTCTTTTTTGCCACTGACTCCAGACCCTTCACAGTCCAGTGAACATATCTCAAAACTCTAGGAGCCACTCCCCTGACAGCGTGTGTGTGTGTGTGTGTGTGTGTGTGTGTGTGTGTGTGTGTGCGTTTAAAACAAAAAATCCATTGCCACTCTCCTTTGTTTATCCCAACCCCAGTGATGTCCTCTGGACATTTGGGAGAGAGAAACTGTGTTGCAGTTCCAGTTCCAGACATCCATTGCTTAATACCCTTGTGCCTCATTTTTCTCATCTTTAAACAAGTTAGTTATTACTTGTCATTTAGTTTAATTTTTTGAAGGCAGGAGCTCAGGTATTGCAAGTTGACCTGGAACTTTATGAGTAGCTGAGGATGACCTTGAACTTCTGATCTTTCTCTCCTCACTTCCCAAGAGCTGGAATTAGAGGCAAGCACCACCATGCCTGGTTTACATAGTTCTGGGCATGAAACCCACAGCTTTGTGCATGGTGGGCAAGCATTCTGTCTACTGAGCCACATCCCTAGCCTTAGGTCCTACTGTATAAGGGCCCCAGTGAGGGTTCCACAAATTGAAGAATGAAAAAATGTCTGCATAGTCCTGGCTCATGGTGGGTGGCAGAACTGGCCGAGGAAAGGATGTCTGAACAGTCCACCAGTTTAGCTGAATCAGTGGAGCTGCAGTCTCAAAGAGAGACTTTGTCTCAAAAACAGTGTGATGGACAACAGTTGAGGAAAACACCCCGATGTCACAGAACTCTGGACTCCACACACACGCAGATATACCCATGTGCACATACACACAAACACAATGTGTGGACCCGGAAAGGAGTCAAAATTAAAGAGAGCATGACATAGGAAAGGCTGCTCTAGTTTGCTTCACTTTTACAGATTCAGCCCAGATACTAAGGCTACCAGACAAGGGCATGCGCTTTTAAAAGTAGATTCTTTTTCGTTTTAATTAAATGACAGAGGAATTTTTTTTTTTAAACACAAAACAGGAATGTCAAGTCTATAATTGGAAAATGTTGGAAGGGAGAGCTTTATTCAAAATTAATGATGCTCTTTGAAAGGTCCCTCGGAAATGCCTGGGGTGATTGTAGCTTCTCTGTTTGGCTGCAGGGGTAGGGTTGACTTTTAATAGCTGCATCAATCCAGTTATGCACCTAGAAAAATCACAGTGGAATGGATGCCTGAAAGGCTTGCCAAGCTTGATTTGACTTTTCATTTTGTAGAGTAAACATTTATTTATTTATTTGTTTGTTTGTTTATTTATTTATTTATTTATTTATTTGTTGCTTTGGTTTGGTTGCGTTGCTGGCCATCAAGATGCTACTGAGGACCCTGGGCACACTAGGCAAGCACACTACCCACTTGGCACTATCCCCAGCCCTTGCTCTTCACTTCAGACACATTCCATCTAGGAAGGTGATAGGAAGAGGTGAAAGGGCAGCTGCCTGACCAATCAGAAGCAGCTTGTGATGGGGAGAAAGAACTCCAGAAGGCAGGGGTAGGTAGAATTGGGCTGAGTTACTCTTTAGTGGTACGGCCTGCGGGAAATCCTCCTCCGCTCTGACATTGCACAGTATTATCTCTGTCATGGTTGGAATGTGAAGTGTCCCCCACAGGCTCAGGTGTTTGAGTACCTGGCTCCCAGCTGGGGATGCTTCTTGGGGAGGCTGTGAAATCTTTAAGAGGTAGAGCCTCCCTAGAAGAAATGGGTCACTTGGAAGGAGCCTTGATATCCCACTTCTACTTCCTTCCCTCTCATGTTCTGCTTCCTGACTGGGAATGCAATGTGAGCAGATGCCTGCTACTCTTGCTACTGTGGCTTTCTCACCGTGACAGACTGTGTCTGAGAACCGTAAGCAAAAATAAAACCTTCCTCCCTTAAGTTGCTTCTTGTGAGAAATCTGGTCACAAAAACCAGAAAAATATTTAATACCACAAGATAGTTCCTTCCTTCCTTCCTTCCTTCCTTCCTTCCTTCCTTCCTTCCTTCCTCCCTTCCTTCCTTCCTTCTTTCATTCTTTCTTTCTTTCATTCTTTCTTTCCTTCCTTCCTTCCTTCCTTCCTTCCTTCCTTCCTTCCTTCCTTCCTTCCTTCCTTCCTGTCTGTCTTTCTCACTCATTTTGAGACAGGTTCTCTCTATGTAGCCCTGGCTGTTCTGGAACTCTCTATGTAGACCAGGCTGGCCTTGAACTCACAAAGATCTGTCTGCTTCTGCCTTCCAAGAGCTGATGGTTAGTTAATTTTTAACTGTCAGCTTTGAGATAACCTAGAATAACATGACAAGAGAGTCTTAATTGAGAAATAGCCTAGATCAGCTTGGCTAGTGGGCATGTCTGCGGGAGATTATCTTAATCAAGTTAATTGATGTGGGAAGACCCAGCCCACTTTCACTGGCCCTGTCCCCTAGGCAGGGGGTCCTGAACTGTGTAAGAGAGGAAAGTGAGCAAGCAGGCCTGTATGCCCTTATCTCTCTGCTCAGGACTGTGGAGATGATGTGACTGGTGACTTCAGGCTCCTGTCGTTGTCACTTCTGTACTGTGCTGGACGGGAATCTGGAATCAGAAGACGAACACATGGCTTTCTCTCTGAGCTTTTTTTTTTTCTTCTCTGTCAGTGTATTTTATCACAACAATGGAAATAAAGCCAAGATCCACAGTATCCTAGTACCTTCCTGACCAAACTAGTAATACCTCCCCTAGTCCAGATGAAATTAAAGCTGAAAACATAAATGTTACCTAACCTCAATTAACATACTTGCTTACATCTCCCTTTCTAAGCGCCAATCCCAGTGCATCCTTAGCCCATGCAGAGCAACCAAACTCAGCAGCAAAACAAGATCCACCTAAACGTAAGAATGAGGACAAGTGTACCTTACCCAAGACTTTGGCCAACCTGTATATTTTGTGTGTGTGTGTGTGTGTGTGTGTGTGTGTGTGTGTGTGTGTGTATTTCACTGCACTGACAAGATGGCTTATTTGTGTCAACCCAACTGTGCTCGGCTTTTATTTTTACAAGAGAATGTCCTTATTTGCACAGTTTCTTCTACACATGAGAGGCAGTTGAGAAAATTTCCTGTTTTGAGTTGTCAGACGTGATAATCACCCTCTGTTTGTGGTGGGTGACGTTTGGGGATGTAGTTTTTCAGACTTGGCGTTTGTCTGTGGCAGACAGACGAAGCCCTGGGTGTTCCAAGCTTGGCCTGGCGTCTTTGGTTAGAAATAGCTACTTCAGAGGTTAGGGAGATGGCTCAGTCGATAAACTTCTTTCGTTGGAAGCATAAGACCTGTGTTGGACCCCCAGAATCGCGACACATAGCTGACAGTGGTTGTGCACACTTGTAATCCCAGAGGTAGGGAGGGGGAGATGGGTGGACCCCTGGGACCCACTGGCTGGCCTGTCTAGCCTACTTGGTTATCTTCAGGCCAGTGGGAAACCCCACTAAAAAAAAACAAGATGTAGCTGGAAGGTCATTTCATGTACCATTTTCAGCCTGCCTGCATGTGGATGATGACGCCCCCTGGAGGCCAGGAATGAAACTTCCTGCTGGTGGCATCCTGCTGATGTTTAAGAAGTTGTAGATTTGGCTATATACTAGATTTCTGGTTTTTGCAGCAGACCGTCTGGTCCTGTAAAGGTCACACAGGATTGATGGGAGGATGAGTCAGTGGCGGTTAGTTCAAGAGGTTAGTGCTCTCCACAGCACCTTTCCATTTTCCTGTCTGCACGTTGAGTATGCGTGGATGCACTTGTGTATGAGAGCCAGAGGATAACCTCGGTTGTTTTCCCTTGGGATCCACATTTTTTTTTTTTCCAGCCAGGGCCTCTCATTGCCTTGGTGTTCACCAAGTAGACTAGGCTGGCTGGACAGCTGAACCCCAGGGATCCGCCTGTCTCCACCACCATGCCCTGGGATTACAGATGTGCACCACCATGCCCTGGGATTACAGATGTGCACCCCCATACCCTGCTTTGTCTTCCTGTTTTCCAGCTGACATCACATTTCGAACTGGAAAAGTGAAAATGAATTATTATGTGCAATTGACTCATACTCTCTCTCCCTTTCCCCCTCTCTCTTCCTCCCCCCTCCCCCTTCCCCCACCCTGTTCTTTCAGTATTGACCACTGAACCTAAGGCCTCCTGTATGCTATCCAAATGTTACCACTGAGCTACAAACTGAGACCTTTATATTTTCTTAGAGGTTGCTCCCGGCAGTTCCCTTCCCTTCCAGTGTCCCTCTGTGTGGGTGGTGTCATGCTCAGGCTGGAAAGCTGTGAACACAGAGCTTCTGAGCACACGTTTTGACAGTGCTTGGGTGGACTCAGCCCACTGCTTCCCCTGTGGAGTGGGTCTATTTGAAATGAATGATTTCATCAGTAGACTTGCCTTTTCTACTCCCCTTCCCTCCCGATCTCTTTGGACTTAACTTACCCCATCCATTTCTTACACTTTCTATTCTGCAGTGGACAGACTCAAGTGACTGGAGGTCCTTTAGATGGGCAGAGAGATGGCTGGGAAAGTGCCCACTAGTAAGCATTTCCTGGGTGGGAGTGGGAGGGGACAGAGCAGTCGCTTTCTTCCTCTTGTGTTCTGTGGATGATACTCCCTCTCCAAAGAGATGGCTAAGAATTCCTGGAATGACTTAGGATACAGCTGTTTATCCCTTAGACCTTCTGTGGTACGTGATGCTGGTCTGTGCTACATAATGGGCCAGTCTGTCTCCCCCAGTGGCCTTGATTTTTGTTTTGGTCTTGCTTGTAATTTTGTCCTCTGCCCTCCGAGCTGGACACTGGAAAAGTTGGAACAGCTCATTATCGATGGGGCAGCTCTCAGCTCCCTCTTCAGACTACACCTGCAGCTACCCCAGGGGAGAGAGACTTCTGTGTGGGGACAGGGAGGGGTGTTTTTTAGGCCCTGCCCAGGTCTCTTTGGATCCACCTGCCTCCTCCTCCTCCTTGTCACTGGAATTGTAAGTAGAAGCCATCACTTTGGGTCCTCCCTCCCTCCCTCCCTCCTTCCTTCCCTCCCTCCCTCCCTCCCTCCCTCCCTCCCTCCCTTCCTTCCTTCCTCCCTTCCTTCCTTCCTCCCTTCCTTCCTTCCCTCTCTTCCTCCCTCCCCCTCCCTCCCTCCCTCTCTCCCTCCTTCCTTCCCTCCCTTCTTTTCTTCTGCTTTCTTTCTTTTTCTTTTAAGACATGGATTTGGGGGCTTGAACTCAGGTTCTCTCACTTGCAAGGCAAGATCTGTACAAAGTGAACTCTCACCCTAACCCTCCAGAGACTGTTTTACTGCCACAGTTATTTGCCCCTGCATAGTCTGTCCTCGGGTGACAGGTGGAGAGGATGCTGGGGTGTACACTGTCAAAGGAAAAGGCTCTTCTTTTGCCCAGATTTCCACGCATCTATGTTTAGACCGATTTAGTGATATTCCCAAACAAACAAAGGTAGGACGCTTGGGAAGAGGGCCAGGAGACAGAATCTAAATGTAGTCCTGAACAGAATTCTGACTGCAAAGCCAGGCCACCTGGAAACCCTCCCTAGTGCTTATTTGTGGCAGTGCTAAAGTGAGAGGGGATGGACAAGCAAGATGTGCTGAGAACAGAGTCCAGTGCCCTTGGTCCCCAGTGGTCCTGATGGTTGCTTCCAGCTGGATCTTGGAAAACAGCTGGAAAAAGTTATTCTTTGGCATCTTCCAAGAAGCAAGAGAGAGGCAGATGTGAGCCATTGTGTTGTAACACTAAGCCATTGGCTAGTGGCTATTTTCTGGGTACTGCCAGGAAGCAGGTGCTGATGCTAGGTAGTTCCTGTACTAAGAAGATATAGGTCCTTCCTCTATTTGAGATTCAGACATCACTCACATAATCATCCAAATTGCTGCAAAAGCAGAAAATGAGGTCTTAGTACAGGGAGTCATGAGTGAGTTCAGAGGATGATTGGAGCGTTCTTTGGAGGCTAGTAACCTAAGAGGTGAACAGAACACTCTCTCTCTCTCTCTCTCTCTCTCTCTCTCTCTCTCTCTCTCTCTCTCTCTCTCTTTCTCTCTCTCTCTCGTGTGTGTGTGTGTGTGTGTGTGTGTGTGTGTGAGAGAGAGAGAGAGAGAGAGAGAGAGAGAGAATATGCAGAAATGGCAGCTAATTATTATTTTGTCTGTATATGGGTGTGTACATGCTAGTTTTCAAGTGTGGGTGCACAGGCATGTGTGTGCTTGTGAATGTGGAAGCCAGAGGTTGATGCTGGGTGTCTTGATTGATTGCTGTCTACCTTATCCCAGGGTAAGTGAGCCAGGGTCTCTCATTTGAACCCAGAGCTTGCTGCTTTAGTCAGTCTAGCTAGCCAGCTTGCTCAAGGGATGCTGTCTCCATTTCCCTTGCTGGGATTACAGGTGAGCTGTCATGCCTGACCAGCATTGACATGGGTGCTAGGACTCTGAACTCTGGTCCTTACACTCATGTAGCAAATGCTTCACCCACTGAGTCATCTCCCCAGTCTAGTAACTAATTTATGATACAGAGGCATTTGGAGCTCTTTTTTTAATCTAGGCAAAGCAGAATTATTAATTCACTTATAAGGAATCCATTTACTATAGCAATTATACAATACGTTGCAATGTTAATGTGGACAGACTGTCTCTCTAGAGCAGACTCTGTAAGGGCCAGGGCTGTGTTTGCTCCATTGGTGGCTCCAATTCCAGTCCTAGTCTCCACCATGAATATGGAATGGGTGGATGCATGTGGCGGGGGCTGTTCTGGGCATGGAATGTGTATCCAATGCTCATCTTCCTTGAAGCCTCGGTGGAGCAGCAGAGACTCATCAGCCTGCTTCCCAGATGGGCAAGAGGCAGACAGACTTGCCCAGTTTCAACCATGGGTCTGACCCAAAAGCTTCTGTTCTTGTTATCTGGCCTTGTGGGGACCTTTATTCCCTCTTCTGAAGAATCTTTAGACCTTACCCTAACCTGTATTTTTCAATATATTTTTTCAAGGATTTTAGATGGGTTTCTTGACTAAAAACAGAGAGGTGTTTGGCAAGTCTAGAATAGCCTTGTGTTGCCTTAGTCATGTAGTATTGAGGCTAGGGATGTGCCTCAGTTGGTAGAGTGCTTACCAAGTATTCATGAAGTCCCGGGTGTGGTCCCCAGCACCTCATATACTGGGCATGATGGTGCACGCCTGTAATGCCAGAAGGAGGTGGAGGCAGGAGGATCAGAAGTTCAAGGTCATCTTCAGATAAATAGTGAGTTTGAGGCCAGGCCAGCAAAATGAGGCCTTTGTCTCAAAAAAAAAAAAAAAAAGTCATGGCAGGTTTTATTTGTTTAAATTGATAAAAACTTTTTTTTTTGATTTATTTATTTATTATGTGTACAGTGAGTGTTCTGTCTGCAGGCCAGAAGAGGGCACTAGATCTCATTGTAGATGGTTGTGAGCCACCATGTGGTTGCTGGGAATTGAACTCAGGACCTCTGGAAGAACAGCCAGTGTTCTTAACCTCTGAGCCATCTCTCCAGCCCTGATAAACCTTTTTAAGAGCAGCTTTTGTTTTTCATCAAAAGGGGTGAGAGCCTCCACACATGGTTTATTTAATTATATCTCCCCCCATTTCCTCTCTCCTACTTTCCCAAGTCCCTCTCTTCCCAAATTCATGGGGCCTTCTTTTTTTTTTTTTTAAACTGTTGTTGTTACATTTACAACAGGAAGCAGAGACAGGTGGATCTCTGTGAGTTCGAGGCCAGCCTGGTCTACACAGCAAGTACCAGAATAGCTGTTACACAGAGAAACCCTGTCTCAGAAAACAAAACAACAACAACAAAAGCACCCCAAACATTTACATATAAACTGTGTTGACTGCATGTAAGTTTCCGGGGCTGACCACTTGGTATTGGATAACCAATCAGAGGCTCATTCCTGGGTAAGACTACTTCCTCTCTCAGCATTGTTAATTGCTTGTAGCTCTTCATCTAGGGATGGGGCCCCTTGGGATTGCATCAGTCCATATTGGCATATCAACAGTTGTTGGAATTGTTCAGGTCTTGTTTAGGCAGTCATGCTGACATTTAACGGGTAGAGCTTCCCTGTCAAAGCCAGAAGGCACAGTCTCACAGCAGATTTCCTGGTCCTCTGGCTCTTACAGTCTTTCCACACTTTTTCTGTCCATGTTCTCCGAGCCCTCGTGAGGTGCAGGAGTTGTATTGTGTTGTAGATCTATCAACTGGGACTGAGCATCCTGTGGTCAGTTATTTGTATTTTGACTAGTTGTGGCTTTTCAGTAATGGTCTCCTGCTGCAGCAAAAAGAGGTCTCTTGGATGAAGGGTGAGATGGTCCCCTTATCTGGGGGTCTTCACCGTTTGTGCTCTATTATTTTACTTCAAGTCAGGGTCTCAAGTATCCCAGGCAGACCTCAAACTCACTGTGTAGCTGAGGATAACTGGTCCTTCGGCATCCATCTCTTGAGTGTCGGAGTCACAGGTGTGTGCTGCATACCTGGGTTCTGTGCTGCTGAGTGCCGGGGTCACAGGTGTGTGCTGCATGCCTGGGTTCTGTGCTGCTGAGTGCCGGGGTCACAGGTGTGTGCTGCATGCCTGGGTTCTGTGCTGCTGAGTGCCGGGGTCACAGGTGTGTGCTGCATGCCTGGGTTCTGTGCTGCTGAGTGCCGGGGTCACAGGTGTGTGCTGCATGCCTGGGTTCTGTGCTGCTGAGTGCCGGGGTCACAGGTGTGTGCTGCATGCCTGGGTTCTGTGCTGCTGAGTGCCGGGGTCACAGGTGTGTGCTGCATGCCTGGGTTCTGTGCTGCTGAGTGCCGGGGTCACAGGTGTGTGCTGCATGCCTGGGTTCTGTGCTGCTGAGTGCCGGGGTCACAGGTGTGTGCTGCATGCCTGGGTTCTGTGCTGCTGAGTGCCGGGGTCACAGGTGTGTGCTGCATGCCTGGGTTCTGTGCTGCTGGGAAGGGGACAAAGGGCTAGTGCACACAGGCAAGCACTCCACCAGCTGCGCTGTGCTAGCCACACTCTCCCGCCATTTTAACAGATGTCTAGTGACATCTCATTGACGTTTTGATGTCTACTTACCTGATGATAGGAGGTGGAGCATATTTTCATGTTTTTATGACGTATATCTTCTAAAACCTTTAAAATACATCTATCTATCTATCTATCTATCTATCTATCTATCTATCATCTATCTATCTGTCTGTCTTTGGTGTGCATATGTGTAGGCTGGAGCAGAACTTTCTATAGTTTGTTCTCACTTACTGCCTTGTGGGCCTTGGGCATCAAATTCAGATCCTCAGGCACCGAGTATCTTTACCCAGTGTGCCATGTTGCCAGCCCAAGAGATGTAAAACTATGAAGTTTTTAGTGATGTGTCTGTTAAAGTTTTTTTTGCCTATTTTAAATAGGTTGTTTTACATTTCTTTTTTGTATGTATGTGTATGTGTGTACGTGTGTATGTGTGTGTGTGTGTGTGTGTGTGTGTGTATATATATATATATATATGTTTGCATGTGTGGGTCACAAATGTGTGTCTAGGTACATGTGTAGAGGCCTGAGGTTAACACTGGATATCTTTCTTGATCCTTCTCCACCTTATAGATGGAGACAGAGTCTCTCAATGAATGCATGCAGAGCTTGCTTTTTGGCTCATTGTTTATTATTATTATTATGTTAAATTGTGTGTGTGTGTGTGTGTGTGTGTGTGTGTGTGTGTGTGTATGTTGAGTATGCACATGTGTACACAGTGCCCAAAGAAGCCAGAAGAGGGTAACGGATCCTCTGGAACTGGAGTTACAGTGAACGCCCTGATGTTGGTGATGGAAATCAAACATAGGCCCTCTGGAAGAGGAGTAGGTGCTCTTAACCACTGAGACATCTCTCCAGCCCTCAGCCAAACTTGCTAGCCAGCTTGCCCAGGGGTTCTGTCCATTTCTGACCTGAGCTGGGATTACAGGCAGGCCTCCATGCCTGGCTGGCATGTGTGTGGGTTCTGGGGAATGTGTCCTTGGGTCTATACACGTAGGCCAAGCACTTGACACCCTGAACCATCTCCTTGGCCCAGTTCACATTCTTGAATTTTAAGAATCTTTATATTTTAGGTAAGGACACTTAACTTGCTGACTTTTTGTTGTTGTTGTTTGTTTTCTTGGAATTATTTCCCCTCAGACTATGGATTGTTTTTTCATCCTCTTGACAATGTTTTCCAGAGAGCAGAGAATTTTAACTTATTGATGCGTAGTACGTTGATTCTTTCCTTAATGATTGTACTTGTGGTGTTGCACCTCAAAAGACATCATGAATCCAAACTTATCTAGATTTTCTCGTACAGTATTTTCTTAGGGATTCATATTCATCCTGTGATATGTTTTGTAGTATGTTTTGTGCAGGTGTAAGGTCTAAGTGGATGTTTAGCTGTTGCAGCCTCAATTGTTGAAAACACTTTTTAATCCATTTTATTACCTTTGCTTCCTTGCCAAAGATCGGCTGCCTATATGCCCTAACTTCATTTCTATTGCTTTGATAAAATACCCTGATAAAAACAACTTAGGGGATAAAGCGCTTATTATGTTGCATTTGTTTGACTCTGTGAAGCTGTGTTACTGTGCCTGTCTAAAACACCTGATAGTCCACTAAAGAACTGAATGGCCAATAGCAAGGCAGGAGAAAAGGGTAGGCAGGGCTGGCAGGCAGAGAGAATAAATAGAAAGGAGAAATCTGGGGGAAAAAAGGAAGAAAGAGCAAGAGAACAAGGAGAGGAGAATGCTAGGGGCCAGCTACCCAGCCAGCCACAGAGTAAGAGTGAAAGTAAGGTATACAGAAGTAAGAAAAGGTAAAAGCCCACAAGTAAAAGGTAGACAGGATAATTTAGGTTAAGAAAACTGGCAAGAAACAAGCCAAGCTAAGGCAGGACACTTATAATTAAGAATAAGCCTCCTTATGTGATTTACTTGAGAGCTGGGTGGTGGGTCCCCCAAAAGAGCAGAAACAACCAATTACATTTTGGTGTTCCAACATGGGGCTAGAATAAAAAAACAACCAACAACATTTATTATTGAGCTATCCATGTTCCATTGGTCCACTATATTTATATGTTCTTTTGCCAACACAACATACTCTTGATTACTAAAACTTTATAGTACTTGTTTGTTGTTACTGTTTTTTGTTTGTTTTTGTTTTGGATTTTTTGAGACAGGGTTTCTCTGTATAGCCCTGTGTAGGTGGAGTTCTCCTGTGCCATAGCTCCTCTCCAATAACCAACATGGAGACTTAAGATTACTTATAAATGATCGGCCAATAGCTCAGGCTTGTTACTAACTAGCTCTTAAAACTTAACCTGTTTATATTAATCTATGTGCTGCCCTGAGGATCGTGGCTTTTACTTCCATCTCATTTTGTATATCAGACTTATTCTCCATCTGGCTGGCAACTTCTCTGACTCCATTCTTCCTCATCCTATCACTCTCAGTTTGGCTTTCCCACCTAACTTTATCCTGTTTAGCTATTGGTTTGTCAGCTTGTTTATTAAACCAATCATAGTGACATATATTCACACAGTGTACAGAAGGATTATTCCACAGTAGCCCTGGCTGTCCTAGAATTCACTCTGTAGACCTGGCTAGCTCTGAACTCAGAGACTACCTGCTTCTACCTCCCAAATGCTGGGATTAAAGGCATGTGTTATCACCGCCTGACTGTAGTATGTTTTCTTTTTTGGTTTTTTGAGACAGAATTTCTCTGTGTAGCTTTGGAGTCTGTTCTGGAACTCACTCTGTGGACCAGGCTGGCCTTGAACTCATAGAGATCCACCTGCCTCTGCTGGGATTAAAGGCATGCTCCACCACTGCTCACCCCTATAGTATGTTTTTAGAAAGATTTATTTTTATTTATATGTACGATGTGTCTCTGTGTCTCTGTGTATGTGTATGTGTGTGCAGGTATGCACAGAGGCCAGAGAGGGCATCAGATCCCCGGTAACTGGAGTTACAGGTAACTGTGAGCTGTGACATGAGCACTGGTATCTGAACCAGTCGTCTAGAAGGGCATCAAGCTCTCTTAACCACTGAGCCACAGATCCAGCTCCTTTAGTTTGTCCTAAAGTTGAGTAATGCTAATCCTTCAAGTTTGTGGCTCTCCTTCAGTACTGCTTATGTAAATTTCTACCTTAGGAAGCAAAATGGAAAGAATAAACCCTAAAGAGTCAGAACAGAAATAAAAAAAAAAAGGTAAAAATCAATGATGAGAACTGGAAATCAGTGGAGAAAATCAATGAATCCAAAAGCTGGTTCTTTAAAGTGATCAATTAAAAAGTAAAACTCAAGACAGGCTAAGGAAAAATGTCAGTAGTGAGTATTAGAAATGAAAAAGGGGACATCACTACAGATCCTGTGCTCATTAAAAGGATAATCCAGGGCTGGGGAGATGGCTAGGAGGGGAAAGTGTTTGCTGTTATGTGCTGGTTACTTTTTGTAGCATGAATCTTAAAAGTTCTTATTAATAAAATCAAACCCGAGGCCAGTTATTGGGGTCAATGCTGGTAAATCAGAGAGACAGAACAAGCCACAGCTATCTCACCTTGCCAGTTCCTCAGCTGGTCCTGTTTCCTCAGACTGGATGCTTCTGTGTCCTCATCCCAATGGCTCTCAGCTGAACTGCTGCTAGAAGCCTGAAAGCTTAACCAGCCAAATGCTTAACCAGGCCAAATGCTTGTTTCTGGTCCTCACGCCTTATAAACCTTTCTGCTTTCTACCACCACTCCCTGCTTTCTGGGATTAAAGGCATGAGTCACCATGCCTGGCTGTTTCCAATGCGGCCTTGAACTCACAGAGATCCAGAGGGATTTCTGTCTCTGGAATGCTAGGATTAAAGGCGTGTGCTAACATTTTCTAGCCTAAGTATCTTGTGGCTTTTCTGTTCTCTGACCCCAGATAAGTTTATTAAGGTACGCAATATTTTGGAGAACACAATACCACCACAACTTTTTGTGTCAACTGAGCGCAAACCTAGAGTCACCTGACAAGATGGAACCTCATATAAAGAAATGCCTTAGTCTTGTTGGTCTGAGCTCACCCCTGTGAGAGACTGTTTCAATTGGTGATTGACACTGGAGGTTGGAGGTCCCAGACCACTGTGAGCAACACTGTCCCTGGGCAGGCGGGCCTAGGCTGTATCAGTAAGCCTCATTCCTCCATGGCTCTGCTTCACTTCCTGTTGTGTTCCCACCTTGACTTTCCTGAAGACTGACACTTAACCTGGAAGTGTAAGCTGAATACATCCTTTCCTCCTCAAGTTGCTTTTGGGAAGAATGTTTTATTCAAAAGCAAACTGGGACAGCGTGCAAGCATGAGGATCTGAGTTCAGTCTCCAGATCACCCATTAGACTCGTGAGGGCCGGTGCCCTGGACACATGCTTGCTTATCTCATCCTCAGGTGGGACCGGAAGGTTAAAGGGTGTTTGACTTTAATGTTTATCTTCTCCAAGGTAGATTAGACTCTGGTTAGTTAATTTCTCTTGACACTCAGCCTTGTTCAGAACAATAAAATGATCTGGTGGGTTTCAAAACAGATCTCCCTGTCACCTGCAGTAAGCACAAAATGATCCCCATACACTATTTGCTTAAAGGACAGGGCAGGATTTCTGAAGGTACAAACTTATTGAAGTGTATATTTTCACTGCCCACTTCCTTCCCTGAGTGAGTTCTCCTGTGGCGTTTGTGTTAGTGTGTGTGCTGATGTATGTGCGGAAGCCAAAGGCTGATGTTAGGCATCTTCCCTAGTTACTTTCCACCGTGTTTCTTAAAATTCTATATGCATGTGTTTGTGTATGTGTCTCTGTGAGAGTATGTATACCTATGCCTGTGTGCAGAAGCAAGATGAGGACATCAGGTGTCTTCCTCTATCACTCTCTGCCTATTGCTTTGAGGCAGGGTCTCTCCCTGAACCTAGGGCTCATATTTTCTCAGCTAGGCTGGAAGCCAGAAAGCTCAACAAGTCCTTCTGTCTCCCTCCCACTAGCCACCCCCAGACCTGAGGCTGCAGGCATACAAAGGATGCTGGGATCCAAACTACAGTCCTCATGATTGTACAACTAGGGGTCTGAACTGCTGAGCCATCTCCCTAGCCCCCTTCATCTTGTTTTTTTGAAACAAGGTCTCTCACTGACTCTGGTGCTCACCAGTTTGGCTGGACTGGATGGTCAGTGAGCCCCAGCCATCCTCCCGTCTCCACTTCCCCAGCACTCCCTATTATAAGCATATGCCACCATGTCTGGAGTTTTTAAGATGGGTTCTGGGGATTGAACTCAGGTCCTCATCTTGCATAGCAAACACATTCTTGTCTGTCAAGCCACATCTGGAGCGTTTAGCACTCAGATACGTCCGTGCTGAACTTCCGACACCCTGTCAGTCATATTTACAATTTTTTGCCCCTCTGCACTTGTTTGTGGGTGTCTATTTCCCTCAGCTGGGAGTCTCTGTAGTCACCGATTTCTGCCTTGGAAATGGCATCTGAGCCTTGTGAACTCACTTCTCTGACAGAGCTGAGAATAGCTAACATTTTTTTCCTGTTCAGCTTTTCCCCCTTGTTCTGTTACTCTAATTTCATATTTCCTTTGTTCCAAGGCAAAGGAGGCACCTCAGGAGGCCGAGATGGTATTCACGGCACGTTGCAGGACCACGGTGACCTTCCAGACAAGCGGAGACTCATGGCGGGAGCAGAAGGAGAAGCGAGCGGCCGTGATGGTGGGGATCTTGATTGGCGTCTTTGCGCTGTGTTGGATCCCGTTCTTCCTGACGGAGCTCATCAGCCCGTTCTGTGCCTGTAGCCTGCCACCCATCTGGAAAAGCATATTCCTGTGGCTCGGGTATTCCAATTCCTTCTTCAACCCCTTGATTTACACAGCTTTTAATAAGAACTACAACAATGCCTTCAAGAGCCTCTTCACTAAGCAGAGATAAGAAGGACTGGGAGATGGAAGGGAGGAAGAGCAAGGGGATTTGTAATTCCCGTTTCATCAGAGCCCTGGGGACGTTCTCTCCACCTCACACTAATGACATTGGGCCTGGAATGTGGAAGAGTTCTCATGAAGGGTCGCAACTGTTTGGTAGACATACTAATGCCTTCTACAGAAGGATATGACAGACATTACTAGTGGACTACGGTACATGTCTGTACATGTGGGACACAAACCCCGCCAAACCCTTACAGGATGTAGTTTAGGTATTACTGATAATTCATTAGACTTGACACATGACAAAGCTGATTTGCTTTTGTTTTATTTAATACTCTGTTCCTCAGGGAGGGTCTCTCAGGGCTTTCCTGAGACTGTCTCCGACATAGCTTCTCCTTTACCCTTTATCCACCAGAGGAGTTTACCTTTATTAGCTTCCTGCATACCCTCAACAAGGCAATGATTCTTAGTTTGGGAACACGCACCTCACCTGAGGCCTTGTTAAAAAGTGTTCCATGCAGGTATCTTCAAGACAGCTCAGTGGATAAAGGCACCTGCCACTAAGCCTGGTGACCTGCTTTTGAGCCTCGAGACCCATCCAACCTCCACATATGTGCCGGCAGCCCTCTCCCCCATGTGCACACAAAATAAATGATACATACAATTTAAAGATAGAAAACGTGTTCAGTAATTCACATGAACCAACCCAGACTCTCATAGAGGTCTGGTGGTCTAGTGCTGTGGTGTCTCAGTGGTTTTTCTGTTTTGTTTTTGTTGTTGTTATTTTGAGACAGGGCCTCCTATGTAGCCCTGACTGGGCTGGGACTCACTTTGTAGCCCAGGCTGGCCTCTAACTCAGAGATCCACCTGTCTCTGCCTCCTGAGTGCTGGGATTAAAGGTGTGCATATTATCATGTCCAGCTTGTTTGTTTGTTTGTTTGTTTGCTTTTTTAATTAGTCCATATGAGATACTCCTGGGTGCTTATATTACTCTTCAATGTTTTGTTTTTTTAAGATTTATTTTTATTTTTACTGAGTGTATGTGTGTGTGTATGCTGGTGTCTGCAGGGATCAGAAGAAGGGGTCAGATCCCCTGGAGCTGGAGTTATGGGCAGTTCTAAGCTGCCCCGTGTGGATGCTGGGAACTGAACTCTGGTCCTCTGCAACAAGTACTTTTAACTGCTGAGCCATCTCTCCAGCTCCTTACTTTATATTCTTTAGACCAGTTAAATGGGCATTTCTAGAGATGATCCAGAGACCAGGACTCCTTGAAGCTCCTCATGTGGCCTGCTGTGAAGTCTCTTCTATCCACAGGAAGGACAACTGTGAGAAGTTTGCTTATGTATGTATGCCTGCAGACATACACACGTGTGTGCATGTGTGTGTGTGTGTGTGTGTGTACATGAGTGAGGATGTATGTGTGCATGTGTGTGACTGTGTGTCTATGTGCCTATGTGTGCCTATGCACACACGAGTACGTATGTGCCTATGTGTATGTTTGTGGTTTGTGTGTGTGTATACCTGTGTGTCTGTGTATCTGTGTGCCTGTGCATCTGTGTGCCTGTGCATGTGTGTGTGTGTGTGTGTGTGTGTGTGTGTGTGTGTGTGTATAAGCAATAAAAATACCTCTGAGGTGTTTCTTTCTTGGCACACTATCAATTTATTTATGGTGCCTACTCCAAGATTGGGAGTGTGATGCTCACTGTGGACTCACAGTTCACACCAGCAAAGCCTCTATATCATACAGATCCTTTTGGCTGGAAGACACTAAGCGTCATAGTCAGCTGTGCAGCTACAAAGACCTGCGTGGCCCATAGAACAAACTGTTATCCCCTTGCTCAGATGCCTGTGGTCTGTGTGGGTCTTTCCAGCTCTTGGTTGTCTTCTTAGCCCCCTTGGTGTGGGCAGGGTGTGTTCTCAATAGAGGGCAAGAGGAAGAACAAGCTGAAGCCCCCAAACTCACATTAAGTCGGCTGATGCCCCAGGGGCAGGAGCCCAAAGTGGGGACAGAGAAGTGTATATCAGGAGTAAGGAAAACAGAGCTGGGGACACGGCTCAGTAGGCAAAATGCTTACTGTGAAATCCTGAGGACATGAGTCCGTGTCTTTTTTTTTTTTTTTTTTTTTTTTTTTGGTTTTTTGAGACAAGGTTTCTCTGTGTAGCTTTGCACCTTTCCTGGAACTCACTCGGTAGTCCAGGCCGACATCGAACTCTGAGTGCTGGGATTAAAGGCATGCACCACCACCGCCCGGCCTGAGGACATGAGTCCGAATTGCCAGAACCTAAATGAAGCTGAACACAGAAGTGTGTGTCTGTGATCCCCATGTTTCTATGGTGACTGGGGGCAGACACAGGGAGATCCCTGGAAGTTTTCGGGTCAGCTAGCCTGGGGTATGAGACAGTGAGCAAGAGCCTTTGCCCCAAACAAGACTGAAGGTGAGGATTAGCACCCAAGGTTGCCCTCTGACCTCCACATACTCTGTGGCAAGTGCTCACCTACTCTTCCACACACATCACACACACAAAGATGAAGGAAACAAGTTAGCAAACATGGAAGAAAGTCCAAGAATAACACAGAGAGAGTCGGGACTGGGAATGTAGCTCAGTTGGTAGAGTATTTTTCTATCATGCACAAGGTCCTGGGTTTGATACCCACCACCACATAAAACAAGCATAGAGCAACATACCTGGTGATCCCACTTAGATGGAGGCAGGCAGATCAGGTGTTCAAGTCATCCTCAACTACATGGGAAGTTTGTGGTGGTTTGAAAGAAAATGACTCCCTAAGGGAGTGGCACTATTAGGAGGTGTGGCCTTGTTGGAGGAAGTGTGGCACTGTGGAGGTGAGCTTTGAGGTCTCTTATCTGCTCAAGCTACACCCAGTGAGACAGTTCACTTCCTGTTGCTTGCTGATCAAGATGTAAGACTCTCAGCTCCAGCACCGTGTCTGCCTGCATGCTGTCATGTCCTACCATGATAATGCACTGAACCTCTAAAACTGTAAGCCAGCCCATTAAACTTTTTCTATTATAAGAGTTGCCGTGACCATGGTGTCTCTTCACAGCAATAGAAACCCTACCTGAGACAAAGTTCAAGCCTGGGCTACATAAGACCTTGTCTCAAATACACACACACACACACACACACACACACACACACACACACACACACAGGCCTGGGGGAAGCCTTCAGAAACTTTTATCTCCATCATATTCACTATGTTATTGTAGTGATCTTGTAATTTGGAGCCCTGCATCTGCCCCCACCTTCCTGCAGTCAACTGTCCCCAGAGGGAGCCCTACTAGACTTGCTTCCCTCTCAAAACCCTCCAATGGCTCTCCACACAGGTCCTCAAACTCACCAGGGCATGCGTTTGGTCAGTCTTTTTACTCGCTATTCCCTCTGCTTGGAAATTGTCACTGGGTTTCCAAGTGACTGTCCCTGGTCGGTGGCTTAGGTCTTCCCTAGCTCTTCAGTGTAACTAACAATGCAGCCACCACCAAAGCCAGTCCTCCCGGTCCTTCTGTTTTAACCAGCATGTTGAAGCAGCTGATGCGGTCACGTGCTCGCGTGCCTTCTCCCACTCCAGTCCCTCTGGGAAGACAGGTGCTCTTGTCTGACCATTAGTGTACCAGTGCTTGACACCTTTGAATGTATCAGTGAACAATGAAGATCCTCACTGAGCAGGACACCGAGGCAAATGGTCCCCAGTTTGGTTCAGAAGCTTGCCATGCGTCTAGGAATCCCAGTTTTCCATTTTTTTTAAAAACTGGGCCAAGCTCAGTATCAAGATGTCTTTGCTCATTCTCAGAATGGCTGATGCTACTCAAACTGTCTTCTACCGCTTGAAAGAACGGGAAGGGTAGCAGGAGTTCTTGATGCTTCTTTTGCTGATGTAGCCAGGGATCCTGTCTTTGCCGGTGGTGTGTTAGCAGGGTTTCTCAACACATCACAATTGGCTTGGATATCTGTTCCTAAATCAACTGAGCAAGTAGAGGATTTCCCCTGCTTTAGAACAGCAGTAGTGGGCTAGAGATGGTCAGGGGTTAAGAGTGATAGCTGCTCTTGGAGAGGACCTGAGTTCCATTTCTAGCACGCATGAGGAGGCTGACAAATGCCTGTACCTCCAGCTCCCGGGATATCTGATGCCCTCTTCTGGCCTTCACCGGCACCTGCACTCACATGTGTGTGCACAAGCACACGTGTTGTGTGCCCCTCCCCCACTTAAATAATACTTAAAAGGAGTCGTGGTTCTTTCTCCAGGGATTTTATGGTTAATGTTGATTGTTGCTTGATGAGATTCAGAATCGCCATGGAAATAAAACTCCAGGAATTTTATGTGAGGGAGTTTCTAGATTAGGTTAACAGAGGCAGGAAAACCCACCCTGAGTATAGATGGCATCATGGACTGGGATCTCAGACTGAATGAAAAAGAGAACATGAGCTGAGCACTAGCATTCTCTTTCTATGCTTCCTGACAGTAGGGACAACATGACCAGACACTTTCAAGGCTCCTATTGCCATGCTTTCCCACTACGATAGACTGTTTCCCTTGAACTGTGAGCCAAAATAAGCTCTTCTCTCCTTAAGCTGCTTTGGTCAGATTTACTCCCAGCCACAAGAAAAATAACTAATGCACGGGAGTCAGACACAGCAGAGTTCAGCTGCTCTTCTCATCAGCCTTCTGTTGCTGTGATAAACACCAGGAGCAAAAGCAACCTGGGGAACACAGGGTTTGTTTCAGCTTATGCTTCCAGGAAACAGGCTTCAGCCTTCTGTTGCTGTGATAAACACCAGGAGCAAAAGCAACCTGGGGAACACAGGGTTTGTTTCAGCTTATGCTTCCAGGAAACAGGCTTCACTTGAGAGAGGGTAGGTGGGGCAGGAACTGAAGCAGAAACCGCAGAGGAACATTGCCTACTGGTTCCTCTCTGGAATGTGCTCAGCTAGTTTTATATGTGGATGAGGGCCACTTGCCTAGGGATGGTCCATCATCCATCAAGACCATCTCTTACAGACATGGACACAGGCCAATCTAAGACAATTTTTCATCTGAAACTCCCTCTTTCCAGATGACTCTAGGTTTGTGTCCAGTTGGACAATAAAACTAACAAGTAGAGTTGGTAAGGAAAAGGGGGTGAAAAGAGGATCCACAGAAGGCTCCAGGTGAACTAGGCATGGCTGCTGGAGGATGTTAATTGTTCAGAGGTACCGTCCCTATCTTTTGTACTCCAAGTGTCAGTAAGCAGGTTATGATTCGAGTCTCATGAGAGACAGGCAACCCTAGAACTGCTTCAGCTCATCCACTGTCCCTGTTAAACATACATACAAGAGGGTTGGGGATTTAGCTCAGTGGTAAAGCACTTGTCTAGCAAGCACAAGACCCTGGGTTTGGTCCTCAGCTCTGGAAAAATAAACAAACAAAAAACAAAACAAACAAACAAAATACATACAAGAGCAGAACCAGCCTCCCCAGTGCCCCAAAGCTCTTCCACCAGACAAGGCCAACCCTTCATAGTGGTCCAGCGCCTAAGACCCAAACAAATGAGTCTAGCTGCCTGTTTTGGTGAGGGTTCTCTAGAGTAACAGAACTTATAGCATGAATCTAACACACACACACACACACACACACACACACACACACACACACACACACGAAGATTAGAATAACTTACAGGCTGTGGTCCAGCTGGTCCAACAATGGTTGTATACCAATGAAGGTCCGAGAATCTAGTAGTTGTTTAGTTCATGAGGCTGGATGTCTCAGCTGGTCTTCAGTCTACTCCAGAATCCCAAAGAAGTGGCCTCTAATGCCAATGAAGGAATGGACTTGACAGTGAGAGTAAGCAGGGAAAGGGGAGGAGCATGCTTCCTTCTTCTGTGTCTCTTATGTAAGTTGCCAGCAGAAAGTGTGGTTCAGATTAAAGGTGGATCTTCCCACCTCAAAGATCTGGCTTAGAAGTGGGTCTTCCCACTGCAAGTGATTTAATTAAGGAAAAGTCCCTTACAAGTATGCCCAATCATTTGAATTTTAGTTAATTCCAGATGTGGTCAAGCTGACATCCAAAAACAGCATCACATTGCCAGACTCCAGTGCTTTGTGTTTGTCAAGAAAACAAATTAGCTGGGCATGTTGGCGCACACCTTTAATCCCAGCACTCAGGAGGCAGAGGCAGGTGGATCTTTGAGTTTGAGGTCAGCCTGGTCTACAGAGCGAGTTCCCGGACAGCCAGGCGACACCGAGAAACCCTGTCTGGAAAAAAAATAAAAACCAAACCAAAAGCAAACATATTGATGGGGGATGGGTGGTGTAGCTCAGTGGGTAGAATGTTCAACTCATGCAAGACGCCCTGGATCCAATCCCAGTTCTGCATAAACTGTCTGTGGAGACACAAATCTGTAAAGTCTGTAATCCCAGCACTGGGAGGGAGGCCAGAGGAAGCTCAAACTCACCAATGTATACAGAGTTTGAGGCCAGTCTGGGATATATGAGACCCTGTCTCAATACCATTTGTCCAACCCCACCCCTGAAAGAAGGAAAGGAAGAAAGAGAGAAAGAAAGAAAGGAAGGAAGGAAGGAAGGAAGAAAGAAAGAGGAAGGACGGAAGGAAGAAAAAAGAAAGAAAAGAAAGAAAGAGCAAGCAAGCAGATTAATGGAAGTAGAATCTTATCCCATGATTTTTTTTTAAATGAAACCAAATTAAACTTCAAAAACTATTTATTTTTGAGTAGATAATGCATGTACATGGTACAAAATTCCAGAATACAAAAGACAAGTGGTGAAAAGTCATTCCCACCCTCTTCCAGGAGGCAACCGAGGTTGCCAGGCTACCGTGCCACTTCTCAGAGACACTGGGCACAGGCAAGCAGACGCATCACAAGCATATGTGTGAGTATATGCACACACACACATATGCATACACACACCTACGACACATGTATTTATCTCTATTCCAAACACTAGCATTCCATGCATGTTCGTACATGTCTCCTTCCCCCACTTAGCCATGTGGCTCCAAGATCTGTGAACATTCCCTGGCGATACACATCGCAGGTCTATTTTAACTATCTGCAAAAAGCCCCACTGTGGAGATGGGCCATGATTTTTCACCCCTGTTCTGAATTAGCGATAGTTTCTAACTCTGTGTTATTACAAACGTTGCTTTAATAAAAGTTTCTGTACATGAGAAAAGTTCCTAGACGTGGCACGGCTGGTTCAAAAGGCGGTCCGCTTGGATTTGTGACATACATACTCGGTTGTCCTCCTCCTCCTCCGAGGAGGAGGCTGCAGGTTTTCAGCTCTGCCATCCCTGGGCTGCTGCCCACAGGTGTACAGCACCTCCCCTTTTCTTGGATTCATGTGGTTAAGATGCATCTACCACGTTTGAAGGAAGAACATATACTCAGGATCCTATCTGACACCAATGTGCCCTCCCTGCCACAATACTGGACATCTCCAAAAGGTGGTCTTGGTTAAAGGTTGGAAACTTCGGGAAAACTCTTTTTTTTTTTTTTTCCATTCCAACCTTCAAGGTTAGTGACTAATGAACACATGCCTTAGAGAACTTCTCTAATGCTGCTGACTAGAACTGCCAACCTGTTTCAATCTGAGCAAGGATTAGGTCGAATCTGTATTTTGCTACTACAGGATGTAAAGATATAATTCGGGGAGCTGACTTAACTAAGTGGGATGTTCTGACCATTTGAGAAACCACGAGGTGGGCAAGGTCCCCACTTTTGCTGCCCTTACACATTCCTAAGAGGGAAGATGTAGACCTTGCAAAGGACTGGGGACCTTAAGCATCGACGTGTGTCATTGGGACAACCGATGTGGTGGGTGGACTGTGGATCAGGAGGCCAATGTAAAAGGGACCACACAGATGATCATGGAAAGCCACTACCCCAAGTCAGGGAAAGGACAGAACCTAGTCAGAGGACACATGAGGAAAATATCCACAGAGGGTGAGCTCGGCCCATCTAGGAAACTGATACAGGCTGATGAGGATACAGAAGAAGCAATTTCCCGTGGTGTCAAACACACTGCAGATGAGGTGCTAAAACCCTGATCATGATCTCATACATCGTATTTATTCTGAGAAGATAGAAAACATGCATTACTGTTTTTGTATGTGCATGTTCCTATATGTGTATGGGGTGTGTGTGCATGTGCATGTATATGCCTGTGCAAGTGAAGGCCAGAGGTCAACTCAGTTGCCTTCGGATTGCTCTCCACCTTATTTTATGAGACAGGTTTTCTCACTGAATCTGAAGCTTACCAATTCAGCTAGTCTGGTTGGTCAGTGAGGCCCAGAGATCGTTCTGTCTCTGCCTGTCTAGTGCTGGGAATAAAGAGCGCATGGCTGTGATTGCCTTTTTATGTGGGTGCTGGGGATCCTGACTCCGGTCCTCATGCTTGCAAGGCAAGCACTTTACTGACTGAGCCGTCTCCCCAGTTCTCCATTACATTTTATGGACAACTTTGGCCTACGTCCCCCTGCTGCTAGAAGGGAACGCATGGCGGACTCTAAGACGCATCTCATAAGGCTCTTCCTCTGGCTCTGCATTAAAGTGTTCTTTTTCTTGGTGACCAACCCTGGCAATGACTACATCATAACCACCTCCTTACAGTATTTCTCAGAGCATATTTCAACTCAACCACCTGAACCTTCACAAGTCAAAGTCACTGTTAGAAGTTATTGCTAGGATATCCAGTCCCCTTACACTGACCATCCATGACCTGGAGAGCAGGCAGGATAGAACCGTGGAGGCAGGAGGGATGCAGAATGTACAGGCTGCAGGCCGGGCTGGGTGTCCCAGATACCCCTTCAGGTAGTGTCTGCTTTACTCAGGATAGACAAGCTGAGAGTCTGGCAAAGTGACAACCCATGGGAATGGCACTTTGTGAGGTAGTAAGAGGGCTGCTGGAGGGCCTGCCCCATGTTTCTTCAAGGTTTTGAGAGGTCTCCAGGGACAGTGTGGAGAGGAAGAGCCCTGCCTGGTGACCAGTGCTGGTTTGGTTCCACCACCAGTCTGTGTCTTCACTGTTTTTGAACCAAGGGCTACAGACTAGACTCCCATCCACAAGATCAGGCTAACGGGAGCTCAAGCCCGACATGGGCTCTGCTTCAATAGGGAAACTCCAGCCCTTGGATACAGGCTGGCAGCTGTTCTATGGTACTATGTGCTGCCCACGTGCTGCTGGCTGACTAAATACTGAACATGGGAGAACAACAGAATGTCCCCACATCTTCCCAGACATCTCACCGTCACTTTATTCTCACTCAAATCATGACTGCACGCTGCTCTGAGTCTGATCGTAACCAGAGCAGCCCCAGGTATTCCATGAGAAGCAAGTCTCACCTAGAGACTGAGAAAGAATGGCACTGGGTGCCAGTCCTGTGAATGAGCTCACTGCTCTGAATCTGGTTTCTCTTAAAGTGAATACTGGGGAAAAAAAAAGTCATTTACAAATGTTTCTCCACTGTCTTATAACTCTGGTAAAAGCCAGGAGGCTTAGAACACAATGCTATCCCATGTCTGGGCACAGAAGACACTGCCCGGGCAGGCCCCTCCCTTTCACAGTCTCCAGATGGATTCTGAAATGACCAGGGCCCTCAGGAAATCTCCTAGGCTATTTCATGCTGGAATTACCCACAAAGGTGCTGTCTTATGCTTCAGGATGTCGGAAGCATGTGTAGGATTCTCAGTGCTGGCTTCTGAAGCCTAATTCAGAGTATTCAACCAACCCAGCCAACCCAGGAGGCTCCAAAACAATACAGGCTAGCCATGCTCATGGCTGGCCACCAGAACTAGATGGAAAGACACTACTGCTTCAGGTACCACATACTTTGAGAGAAATCGAGAGAAATCCGAGCTAGAAGCTTCTTCCCTGCTGGCTAGCTTTCACGGTGGCAGATGTTGCTACACAGGCAGCTGGGGAGGAGGGTGTCATCAACAGTCTTAGTCAGCTTTGAACTTGCAACTAAAATACCAACCAGCCAGGCAAGATGTGAGCATTGGCGCAATACACCGGCATGACTGTTAGAGGTAACCAACAGTACTTTGTTTAGATCTGTGGCCTGCTCCTCAGGAGGGAGTTCATACCTGGTGCTATAGAGCTAGTAACACGAACCTCTCATCGTCTGTGTTAAGCCTTGTGGATTAAAAAATGGGACAAGGTGTCTACCAATTTCTCTCCACCAGGAGTGACCAACCTTTTGATATGATAACATGATATTGTCATCTACGAAGTTTACACAGAGTACACCGTATAATGGAATTTAAAAAAAAAAAAAGCAGAAGGGAAAAGAACCTCAGTGTTTTAAATTACTTTACAATTTTGTGTTGGGCCACATTCACGGCGATCCTTGGCTACAGGGAGCCTGTGGTTGAACATGTCTACAGACGAATGATCCTCTCCTCTGAATTGGAATAGTTCTAACAAGGTCAAAATGCTGCCTCTTTCCTCAAAGTCCTACTTTATTTTTATTAACTTCATTATTATTTTACAAGTGTTTACTTCAGCTGAGACTTTTCACAATGCTCTCGTGACCATGCAGGTCCCAGTGCAGGTAGAGGTAGGCACAGGGCTCACTCACTAGGAAGTGTGTTGGCACAGGGGAGTGATGCTTTAGCTGCTGCTGTTCCTACCCAGCTCATTGCAGCTCAGTGACCCCGGTTCAGGAACTGATGATGCCATTAAGCCTGCCTGGGCTTTTCTTTTGGGGTGGGAGACAGTCTTATGTAGCCCAGGCTGGTTTCCAGTTTGCTGTTTAGCCTAGGATGACCTTGATTTCCTGATCCTCCTGACTCTACTTCCTGAGAGCACATCACAAATGTGCCCTACCATGTCTGGTTTGTGTGATGCTAGGGACGGAACCTAGGCAAGCACTCACCAGCTGGGCCCCAGCACCTCTTTCCTCTAAGTCTGTAGGACTCATGCCTCTTAATCACATACATTAGGAAACAAAAAGTGAATGGTGCTTCTGCGACTGCCCAGTGCTCCACCTGCCTCACATATTCATGCTTCTGTCAAATGGTCCCAACCTGCCGTTCAGATTAAATTTACGCAGGATGAAGCACAAGCCTCACACCGGGGTTTACTGAGCATGACCCAGTTGCTAGGCTCCTGATTACTGAGGGGAGTACTCTGCAATTGCTTTGCTCTGCTCATTTTCCAGGGCCTAAAACCAAGGCTCTAGGGGTTATTAAAGACCCTTCCTCCCATCTCAGCTAACATCCTATTCCTTGCAGATCTAGCCCAAGTACTGTTTCCTCCATGGAGTCCTCGTGCCCCTAAAACCTGCTTTTCCTTCATGCTCAGAACCTGCTGTCCTTCCCCATGGCTGCCCTGACAGTACCGAACAGAATGCACATCTTAATCTTCACTTAGACCCTGACATCTGCAGTGCAGGAACATGGGATACACCGCAAACAAGGCCCGGCTGGATATGGGAAGCTTCAATTCTTATTGAAGTGTTCTCAAGGGAAGGTGCGTTTGCAGTATTTCCATCAAGTGAACCTGGGTGGTGTGCAGGGTTAAAGGGATGACACTGAGCCACCCTGACAGCTATCCTGGACCACATGTAGCCTGAGGGCTGGACACACCCACAGCCATGCCAAAGGAAACACCCGAGAAGCATGGCTCCAGATGAAGGGTCACTTTATGTCAGTCTTCCCGACATAGACAGGTGAACTGGAGTAAACCCGAACCTCACCGCTTCCGTCTCTACACCTGTGGGCTAACTGCTCTGCGTGCCAGTCCTGCCCATAGTCCGTATGCACTGTGAGAAGCCGGAACAGAAGGCACAATGGTAGATGCACGGCCCAGGCCAGCCACAGGACTGGGCTGGTTGCTCCCTCAGCAGCCTTCTGAGACATTACAAGGGACACACCTCAGGGGTCAAGTGGGCTGTATCTGCTCTCTGGCCCCTGCCAGATGCCAGAGGAGAAGGGACAATGTTCTGTATTCTGCTACATTTATCTCAGGGCTCATTTTTCAGCAGTTGCTCAACTAATAAATGCTCTTTATTCTCAGGGCCCGTAACAAATCTAGGTACCTTCATAAATGCAGTGTTACTGGAGGAAAAAGTTGAGTGGGCAGAGTGAAGAGCATTGCCCACATTTCTTCACAGGGTTCTAGGCGTCATCCAAGCCATGGTGTTAACTCTGAGTCCACCGGCTGCAGCCAGGAGAGATGAAAAGAAACAAAGAGGGGAAAGAAAACATCCATCCAGAGAGTTGAAATGAGTCTTCCCGTATCTCTCCACCATCACTTTCAGAACTGTTTCAGGATCCTGCAGTCTATACATGCCATGAAAAATACCGCCAACATACAGAGGTGGAGATGGATGTTCAGGAGGCCTTGGCTTTGATCTTGGACAGCAATAGTTCATTCTTTCGGCCCTCCTGGAAAAGCAGTCAGAGAGAAGCAATGACTGTTAGTCACTGGTACTCACATGGGGTCTCCAAAGATGCCCCAACCTTCTACTCAGTCACTGCCTGCTTCTCCCCCACCCCTTTTGAGACAGAGACTCACATAGCCCAGGTTGGTCTTGAACTGGCTACAAAGCCAAAAATGACCTTGAGTCTCTGATCCTCCTGCCTCCACCTCCTGAGCACTAGAATGACAGGAGTGCTGGGGATCAAATCCGGTGTTCTGGACGGCCAGGCAAGCACTCTGCCTACATCTGTTGTGCCTTAGCAGCCATTTGCTGACCAGTCAGTCAGTCTCCTGGCGGGACACTCCTTGGTGACCCACTGAGCTGTGTCAAGACAGATGTGATGAAGCCTCTGGGCTGAAGACAGGCGACCAGGCACTACCATTCCTACAGAAAGAACTTTCTAAAAATCTCCAAGGGGACAGAAGCAGAAAGGAGACACTTATTTGCCAGTCTGCCTGGGGAGGTAGGAGGAGAGAAGGAGCCTTGGAGACTGCTCCCCAAGAAGGGAGCAAAGTATCCTCAGTGCCCACACAGCAGGTGAACAGTCAGAGGTTCTATCAGGAAGACGCCGGGCACTCTCAGCCTTAAGAAATAAGTGCGCAGAAGGCGCGAAGAGAGGCATTTATGAAGGGTACTTTCTTCTCCAATAATGAAGGGCATAAGGTTCATGACTAAACACTTTGAGTGCCGTCACCGAGGGACGTCACTGGCCCCATTCCTGGCCAATAGTGTCCAGTGTCCTGAGATACCAGTTACCTTTCTGTATTTCCTTCCTCTGTTCATCTGACAGCTCAAGACCCTTCACTTAGCAAGCCCCCAACAACCCCAGGCCCTTCCCAAAGCTTTCTCATGTCTCTAACCAAAAGGGAGCCGAGGGGCTGGGGAGATGGCTCAGTGGGAAGTGTGCCTGATGAGCAAGAATGAGGACCTGAGTCTGAATCCCCATCACCTGCACAAAAAGATGGGCATGACTGTGCACATGCCTGTAACCTTGGTGCTGTGGGTATGGAGACCGAGGATTGGTGGGACTTTCTGGCTGCCAGTCTAGCTCTGGACCAGTGAGAGACCATGTCTCAAGAGAATACAGCAGAAGAGGTATAGACATCCGATATCCTCCTCTGGTCTCTGCACAGAGATGCATGAGCATGCACAGGCACATACATGTACATTACATATGTACTCCACGTCAGGTGCTGGGCTCTTCCCGAGCCTCAGGACCCTGGCTGCTCCCTACGTGCTCTTGCTCTCCCCAGAGCAGAGCCCTGCTCAGCCTGTGGATTCCACCTTGGCTGCAAATCTGCATCTGTCTCTCTGCATGGTGAAGTTTGCAACTATTACTGTTATTATTTCTTGTTCACTGTGGCTTCTGTCTGTTTCTTGGCTTCTCATCTGTCTCCTTCAGCACAGTGAAGCTCCACGAGGGCAGAGACCAGGCACAGTCAGAGCTGGGAGGACATTTGAAAGGGTGAGAGTTGTTGCTATGCCTTAGACAGGCATTCAGCTGCCACAGTTAACTCATAAAACAGGGGGTTGGCCAGGTAGAGAAGAGTAAGGCAGAAGAAAAGACAGAATAACCTTTAAAAATAAACAACATCATCGGCATGGGACATTTGCTTTTCATTTTGTCCATGTGTGCATGTGTCTATGGAGGTCAGAGGTCAGGCTCAGCTGCCGCTCTTTAGGCATTGTCTACCTTCTCTCTAAAGTTATATTTTCTATTTGTTTGTTTTCTGTGTATGTGTGTGCCGGCCACGGAGATCACAGGGCGACTTGCGTGGTTGGTTCTCTCCTTCCACCATGTGGGTACTGGCTACTGGAGCCAAGTCATCAAGCTTGACACCTTTACCCACTAAGCGTCTTGCTGGCCCCACCTTACTTTTCTGAGGCAGGGTGTCTCCCCGGCCTGAAACTCACGGAGCAGGCTGGGCTGGTTGGCCAACAAGCCCAGTGGTGCTCCTGCCTGCTCTCCCTCAGCACTGGGATGACAAGTGGGCACCATATCTGTCTTTGGTGAGTTCTGGGGATTGAACTCGAGTACTCCTTCTTTCACAGCGAGTGCCTCGCTGACAAAGCCCAGGTCTCGCCAGCCCCCAGCTCTGGTCTTTAAGGGTGTGCCTTGAGGTGAGGCGAACGAGCACCTGATTTTGGCTACCCCCCGTCCGGCCCACTCACCTCTTTGAACTCTTTCACAGTCTTGAAGTAGAGCCGCTGCTTTTCCAGAAGCTCCAGGTACTGATCGTTCAACTGGTCCCTCCTCATCTTGTTCTCCTGTTTCTTCTTTTCCATCTGTGGGAAACATTTTGGCGGATGAATGAATGAACAAGGCACTCTGACAGCGACTACAACAGGCAGCCCTGATTAGCATCCGCAGCTGCTTCTTCCAGGCCCTCCCTCGGAACATCGTTTCTTGGGTTGGCCTGTTCTCCTGAATGATACCATCTGCAGGCTCTATAATCTAGTCGGAAGCTCAATTGCCATGGAATGCTAGGTGAACAGCATGTGTTTTGGGGGTATTCTCGACTGGGGACTACTTTTTAGAGCGTATTTCTGAGTGTCTGCAAGAGGTTCTGAGTGAGTGAGTGTCACAACTGTGAGGAAGGGGCTGCTGGCATCACTAGCAAGGAGGACCTGCTCACTACCCTACAGGTTCGGGACGGTGATAAGGAAAAAGATTATCTGGCCCAGAATGTCGGTTGTGTTGTGAGTGAGTAAGCCCGATATATATAATTGTGTATTTATAAATAGCCCATCACCCCTTCACTTATCATAACTGCATCATAGGATAAGCTATCTACAATTACCTTGACTATGTTATAGGTTGTTTCCAGGATTCTGATCTTATACAGACACTAGATGCTGACTTCCAGGGATTCTCTAAAGTAGCCAAAAGCTGGGGTAGGTTGCAAGTGGAGGCTGGAGGACAACTTGTCTCTCCTTCTATCACATGCCTGTACCCAGTGAGCTACCTAGTTGTCCCCACCTTGTTTTAGAGACAGGCACCATCACTGGCCTGAAACTTGCCAAGTACCCCATCAAACCCCAGGGATGCTCCAGTCTTCAGGTCCCCAGCTCCGGGAATACAAGTATACATTAACACCACTACACTTGACATTTTCTCAGGGTTCTAGGGACTAAATTCAGGTCCTTTATTCACTTGGTAAACACTACTGGAACACCTACAGAGGGCCTAAAGTCAGCAGTGAACAGCAAAGTCTTTGTTCTCACTGAGCACATCCTGGCAACTGGTACCGTGCCAAAGCAAACCAAGCAACCAAGCATCTAACAAACGAATGCACGTTACAGTCCTCAGCAGCATCAGTGCTGAGGAAGACGGAATGGGGTGAGATGGTGAGGGCATGGGGACTCTGTGATGCAGAAGGCTGGGGGTGGGGGAGTGCTCTGAGGAGGGACAACTCAGCAGAACCAGGAGCGGTGTGTGCCGTGTTTTCTGAAGCTAAATGTAGAACATCAGCCAGCCAGGAGGTGAGGGCAGGAAGACTTCATGTACAGAGCAGGTGCTGCCTGCACCTAGCAGTGATGGTGCATGTGCATGCATGTGTGTGTATTTGTGCAAGTGTCTATGTGCATGCGTATGTGTGCATAGGCCAGAGGACAAACTCGGCTGTAATCCCTCACCTTGTTTTTGAGACAGGTCTCTGCCTGGCCTAGGACTGGTTAAGGAGGCTAGAAGGGCTAGCCAGTGAGCCCCAGGGATCCTCCATCACTCTCCCCAGCATCAGAATCATAAGCACATGCCATCACACCCTGCTTCATTTACGTGGAAAGAGTCAGTTTAGGCATGAAATGTCATGAGATAAATGACCAGGGAGGAGGTGGATGGACAAGAGAAGGTTGCTAGGGAAGGACAGCTCTTTTTCTGTAAAGCAGGGGAGGGGGTAGGATCACTTATTTAATACAGTCTATGGGGGAGTAGCATAGTGCCTGGACACAGGAGTGCTCAGTGCCTGGAAGCTATGGAGGCCTTCCCCACCACAGTCTCATGTCTGCTGGGAGGCAGTGTGGAAGGGTGCAGTCAGGATGGAAAGCCTATGCCTGGGACCTCCTCACCACCACAGAGGCTGTGGTGCTGTAGAATAAGCTAGCTGACCTTCATCCTGTTCTGTTTAATCCCTTCGACGATTTGTTCCATCTGTCTTAAAAACTGGTCCCGGGAAGCAGGGGAGGCCATGGCTCTGAAAGAGAAATCAGCAGAGGTAGGTCCAGCACATGGGACTGTTAGAAAGGGGTGGGGGCACCAAGGAGTCAGCCCTGAACCTAGAGTGTGCCCAACAGTCAACTAGGTCTTTGCAGGGCCCAGTGGACCCAGAGGGCCACCAAGAATAGCACACAATCAGTATTCCAAACCTCTAATCTAATAACCGAATGTGAATCTTCTTTCCCATTCTCCCTATGTTCCTGTGGCAATGGACTGCAGAAGGAACAACTTTCTTTAACTAGATGGAGATGAATTCTGAGGAAAACTATGCAGGTGAGAATATGCCACTTCTTCAGTCTCCATAGACAGGTATGTGTACCTCTTTCAGCAACAGTATGCACACAGGCAACTTTGGAGAGCTTTCCTTCCTAGGACTTTTCAGCTTCTTCCTTTCAACTTTTAACCAGTATGTATTTTCTCAACATACAATGTGAATAAAATTAATAAAAATGCCATTTGCCATGAATTATGGCATGTACTGCTTAAGAAATTAATTCAGTTTTGTTTTTAAGAATCTGAGGACGGGGAGATGTCACCTGGAACTAGAGGACATGCTCTGAATATTCCTAGATCTGAGCTGGGGAGCCTAAAACCATGCTTGAAGCTAGAGTTTTTCTGGTCCTGGCCCACAGTCAGGACAAATCTCTCTCACCCACCAGTCCTGCAGCTGCTCAGACCCAACCGAGTAAACACATGGAGACTTATATTGCTTACAAACTGTCTGGCCGCAGCAGGCTTGTTATCTAGTTCTTCTATCTTAAATTAACCCATTTCTATAAATCTATACCTTGCCACGTGGCTCATGGCTTACTGGCATCTTCACATGTTGCTTGTCATGGCGGTGGCTAGCAGTCTCTCTGCCTCAGCCTTCCATTTCTCCTCCTTGTCCCGCCTATACTTCCTCCTGCCTGGCTACTGGCCAATCAGTGTTTTATTTATTAACCAATCAGAGCAACACCTTTGACATACAGAACATCCCACAGCACATGCTCAAGGCAGCAGGTGGGGGGTAGATTTTCCGGTGTGCCTGCTACACCTTCCTACCCATATCCAGCCCTACAGAGGGATGGGAACCAGGAGGCTCAGAACATCAGTGCTCACAGAACTGGGGATTCTCCCAGAGAGTGAGTGGGCTGACAGAGCAGAACTGTCACGGTCATCAGGGAGACAGTACTATAGTCTGAGAAGGACAATAGGACCCGAAGGCAGGTGCCACCCCTGCACTCCCAGGAAACTATGGCTGCTGGCTTTTTTCCCTTCGAGACTCCCTCCCTGGCATGCCATGGGTCCTGAGGATCCAATTCAGGCCTAATGAAGAATGCCTTAGTCCTGCTGTGTTTAAATTAGAAAAGACATAGTCATCCCTGATTCTAGATGAACTTGGTCTTAAAATGTTTCTGGTCTCCTGCCAGGGGCCCACAGAGGCTTGTGCTAGAAAAGGGAAGCATGCTATTCTGGCAGCAAGCCTTGGGCTATCAGGAAGGTGGGTAGGCTAGCTCACCAAGGATACACTCCAGAGCTGGTGTGACCTGATGGCCTCGCTATATGATTTATAAAGATGTCCTTGCTACACATTTTATTTTGTTTTATTTTATTTTATTTTTTGAGACAAAAATCTCATGTAGCCTAGGTTGGTCTTCAACACACATTGTAGTTAAGAATGACCTTAAACTCTTGATTCTCCTATCTCCCCTCCCAAGCGCTGGGATTACAGACGTGTACTAAGAAGTCCCAGCTTATGCAGTGCTGGGAACTGAGCCCTGGTCTTCACGCTCTGCACAAGCACTCCTCTACCGAGCTAAATCCCCAGTTTAGAGGATGTATGTTAACTTACAGAATACGCCTTCAGGCATCCATCCTCAGGGTCTGCCTGCCTTGGTTTTTGAAGCAAGCTATCTCACTGGCCTGGAATTCACCAAAAAGGCTAGGCTGGCTGGAAACTGGATCCCAGGAATTGCCCGTCTCCACCCCCTCTGCTCTGGGATTACAGTTATGACACCACATTCGATTTTCCATCTGAGGGTTCTGGGATGGAACTCAGGTCCTTGTGCAAGGCAGGCTCTTTACCCAGTGCATTACAGTTTGCAGAGCCTTCCATTAAAGCCTGTCTGCCCTGAGTGGAGTCGGAAAGTGAGAGGTTCACATCCCAGCACCAGGCCATTCATGCACCACAGCAAGATCGGGAGGGCAGCCAGGGAGGAGAGCACGCAGTACTTACTGGGAGAAGTTCTCGTGAATTGAGTTAAGCAGGCTAATCTGGGGAGTGAAAAACAATCGTGTAAGTAAAAGGCAGTAGGTTCCCACACCACCTCAGTCGTTGCTGGAAAGCTTGCCTGGGCTGGGATAGCGCCACTGAAAGAATAAAGAGCTGTCAAGTGGGCCAAAATAACACATGAAAGAAGAAAAGAAAGAGCAACATGTCTTGCCTGCGGAGTTTTCCTCCGGGAATCTACCACTATCCACCTGAAGACAACTTTTCCCCAGAATGCATGATCGTGAGAATGAGGAAGGAAGACAGCTCTTTAAAGGACTCGGTTGCCAGCTGAGAGGACTCTAATGGCAGGGCTCTCTGGACAAACTGCCAGCACAGATCATTTTTGCTTCCCTAACATCCTCTTTATTTTGAGGCTATCAGCCCGGGGTGGGTCAGCTGAGAAAGAGAAGACACTGCCCCACTCCCACAAGTCAACCAACATGGCCAGCTGCTAAATGGTTCCGATAGCGTCTGATAAAACATATCCATCATGGTCCTGTTCCCATGGAAACTGTATCTGCCCTCACATCTGGACCCCTCATCTGCCAGGAAGGGCTGTCTGGGGTCTCCTTGGCTGGGCATAGGTTTATCGGCTCATCCCTAAGCAGTAACTATACCTGAACTTCAGACTCACAACACACAACATAGGAATGACATTCTTACCCTTAATACTTCAGAAAGAGTGTGTTTTTTTTTTTTCCCTCATGCGTTTTTGTGTTTGTATGTACACTTGCATGCGAGGCTAGAAGACACCCTCGTCTGCCACTCCTCATGATGCTATCCACCTTGCTTTTTAAGACAGGCCTCAAGTTTATCAAGAAGGCTAGGACAGGGATAGGGCAGTGATGCCCAGTGATCTATCTGTCTCTGCTTCTCAGGTGCTAGGATTACAAGCATATATGACCATGCCTGCTTCTATTTTTTTAAATGTGGGTTCTGGGGATTGAACTCAGAACCTCATGTTTGGAAGGCAAGCACTTTATGAATTAAGCCATCTTCCGAGCCCCTCATGATGGTGTTTCTCACATGATACTACAGAGCAGGTGAACACCAGCTTCGCTTCACTGCAGTGAACTCCCAGGCAATCTCCTGCTTTGCAGTGACAAACCTGGGCCCTTTGGCCCAGGGCGTCTCTCTCTACTAAACGCCTCCATTGCAGGCTCGAGGCTCACCTGAATCTTCTGGAGCTACTACGCTCTCAGTGGCTCATGTAAGTTATCTTCTTCCCATACAGGCTCTTACGAAGGCCAGCGTGATGGCTTAGTGTAAAGGTGCCTGCTGCCAACCCTAAAGACCCGAGTTCTAGTCCTGGAGCCCACGTGGTACAAGGAGAGAACTGACTCCTACAAGCTGCCCTCTGACTTCCACGTACGCAGTCCTCTACCCTGCAATACATTTTAAAATGTAATAAGAAAAGAAGCAAATAATCAAAGGCTCGTACCTCCTTTTCCAAATAAACTTTTCTGTCGTCCAGGGTGTTGTACAAAGTGAAGAACTGCTTGGTTTCCTTGTGCACCGCAGAAACTGCCAAAGAGATCAGCATCCCAGGGTAAGGGCGTCAGCCGATAAAGCATCCCAACCCGTGCAGCGTGTACCAGGGCCTTGTGCACACTTAACCGTCATGGAAGCTTTTGTCTCTGTGCATACATGTTTGTACCTGCGTACATGTGCATGCGGAGGCTGGAGGTTGACACTGGGTATCTTCCTCAACCCCTCTTCACCTTATTTTTGAGGTAAGATCTCTCACTGAACCTGGAGCTCACGCACTAAGCTGGGCCGGCTGTTCAGTGAGCCTCAGGGATCCACCTGTCTCCACCTCCCCAGTGTGTGTACCATCATGCCTGACTTTTAAAAAAATGTGTGTATGCATGCTTTGTGTGCATGCATGTATGTGCACAACATGTGTGTGTGCCTGGTGACCATGGAGGGTGCTGGATCTCCTGGAACTAGAGTTATGGATATCTGTGAGCTGTCATGTGGGCACTAGGAATTTAACCTAGGTCTTCTGCAAAAACAAGTGTACGAGTGACCCTGAGTCACAACATACTTCTCAGGACCGAGATCAAACTCAGGTCCTCATGTTTGCATGCTTGAAAGGCAAGCACTTTATTAGCTGAACCATCTCCCTAAGACGCTGGGGGTGGCTTTGAGCCTAACATAATGTAGTCACTGGGTCAGCTGAGGGGAGACTGGATTATGAGGAGAATATGATGCTCTAAAGCAACTCCAGTGAGACTCCATGCAGCATGATTGAGGACCATCTGGAGATGCTGGGATGGGGATGCTTCAAAAGAAACCGGAAAGAAGAGGGGGCTCAGGTGACTACATGTAGCTAACTTTAGCAAGCTGGCTCTCGAGATCATGAACCTATCTATGGAGTGGACAGTCAGGCTACAGGTCAGCTCCTGGACCTGTTCAGCAGGCCTGATGATGAAGCAAGGTCCTTTTCAGGGTGGAATTTGCAGACTGTGCTCTGGCCAATGCTGCACCATACTAAAGCGGATGGAGCCCCTGGCTTCTCATCCTTCCTGGGCCCAACAGTCTGTGTTTGATCAATGCACCTACTCTGACGGTAGAGCTCAATAAATCGCTTCTGATACTGTATCAGCTCGGCTCGACTGGGCACTTCGTCAATCTTGCGATGCAAAATCGCTATTTCTCGATTTCTTCGTGCCTAAATGTAAAGAGACGGAGAGAGAGAACACTCGGTAAAAGAATTTCTGTATTTGTTTGCACCCCACACGCTGAGCCAGCCACAAAGACACACATTTGGCTACTGGCTTGGGATCCTCATGTGGGATTGTGATTGGCTTTTCCGTTTTTGACATGTGCTGACCAGAACCACAGAAAGACTCAGGGCGACTGACCCGAGAACAGGAAGTGAAAGGACAGTCCCAGATGACAGGTTGCCGCTCTAAAATGCATTCCAAACTCCTCAGTCTACCTGGAAGCCCATAACTGACTCCTCAAACCCTTTGGACAGGGAGACTGTCTTGTCAGGTGTACAGGAGACAGCAGAGAGTTGTGTGAAGACCATGTCACAGAAGCACGTCACTTAGCTTCCACATAGCTCTTGTCTGAATCTCAGGACCTGGGCTGAGCACTGCCGTTCCCCTGGGCCTTCGTTCCTCCGTTCCATGGCCCCACCAGTCCTCTGGCCCGATTGTCCCAGCAGCAGGAATGGAGCTCTAATTTCCAAGGAAACACAGCCTCTAGGCAGGAAAGCCACTCTTGTAACCAAATCTTGAGTCCAGTCTAGCAGCTTTGGGCAGAGGGGTGCAGGCCAATGCTATGCTGCTTCTCCCCAGGAATGTTAGGGTATAACCATTCAATCTGCAAAATCTTTAAAAATTACATTTGTTTGTTTATTGTGCATGTGCCACGGCATGGGTGGAATTCAGGGGACAACTTGTGGAAGTTCTCTCCTTCCACCACGGGTTCAGGTTGTAAAGGATGGAATCTACCTCTAGGTGGAGACATGTCCTTGTCTCCTCCCTTAAGAGTTAGTCCAGTGGGACAGGGCAGGGACCAGGCCAGAATATCCCTATGATAGGCTAATTTTCCATTCAGTCCCTATGTCCCCCACCCCCCCATCAAGCTTGGCTGGCTCTGCCTGACTGCCTCTGAGTCCAGATGCAGAAGGACAGAACTATTCTCTTTTCTCTGTCCTTGCCTTTCTAACCCGGGCAAGAGCTTAACTATCCTTTTAACTAACGCGGCTGGTGTTTTCCTTTTCCTAAAGCTCCCGCCCCTACTGCGTGACTGACCTCCACGCTCGCCTTCATTCTCCCTCCACACAGCTCTGAGATTCACAGCCTGCCTGCCCTGGGGTTTGTCTTTTAAACTCTAATTAATAAACTGCCCTTGATCTTCTGTTTGAGTGTGTTCTTACTTCTTTTATTAATGAACCAAGAACCCCACGAGGAAACCCCGATTTCCCTAGCATTGTATGATAGCTTTGTTGGACTCCCCAAGATTTCTAGTAACATTTCTCTCTAACTCTTTACTAGGCAGAGGAAATGAACCCAGCCCTGCACCTGTACACAGCACACACTTCATCAAGCTTGGTGGCAAGCGGCAAGCAGCTTTACCCTAGGAGCCATCTCACACCAGCACACATGCCACCTTTTTATTGTGCCCTTATTTCTAGAATGCTCTGCATGTGTGTGGGTGCCTGTGGATAACTAGCTGTTCAACATTTAAATCTGCTCGAGTCCTTCGCTTTAAAGAAGTCTTTTCCTGAGCTACCCCACCGTTCAGCCACCAGCCTCCTGCCTTTTTCTTTTTCTATCACCCTGGCAGCCAAGCGTGCTTAGGGCCTCCCGCCTTCAAGCCACAGCTCCTGGGCCTTCTCTCTCCTTGACGAATGTTATAGTGGAACTTCCTCCCAGTTGGAACATTTCTTGGGGTAGGGGGCTCAGGAAACTCAGGAAGTAAACAAACTCTACACTCCACACTCTGAGAAAACTGAAATTTACAAGATTCACTAGACCCCTCCCTAAGAAGGAGGCAGCAAACAACTGCTGGTGGAGGAGACGGACCAGCCATGATGCCCAGGAAAGGTGTCAAGGAGAGGCCCACCTGTCTCGCTGCCTGAAAATGGTGCAGGGGCTTCGGGGTTGCAGCTGTTGCCACTTGTGTGAGGGGGCATTTTGGTGAGTCATCCCTGCTCCTTGTCATCCCTCACCATCATCCCTGTAAGTGATCCCAATAAAGACTCACTGCTTCACCAAGGGGACTCTGGCGGGATCATTACTTTGGTCTGTCCTGGGTTGCCTAACTGCAGTGATTAGGAGAGAAGAGAAGTCTCACATGACTCCAGTGTTACCTTAGACGTTTTCTGGGGCATGCTGAATGGAGGAGTCTGTGCTGTGGGATGGTCTGTATGTCAAGTGTGTTGCTGATTGGTCAGTAAATAAATCACTGATTGGCCATTGGCTAGGCAGGAAGTATAGGCGGGACAAAGAGAAGAATTCTGGGAAGTGGAAGGCGGAGAGAGAGACACTGCCAGCCGCCACCATGACAAGATCCCGGTAAGCCACGAGCCATGTGGCAAGGTATAGATTTATGGAAATGGATTAATTTAAGCTGCAAGAACAGTTAGCAAGAAGCCTGCCACGGCCATACAGTTTGTAAGCAATATAAGTCTCTGTGTGTTTACTTGGTTGGGTCTGAATGGCTGTGGGACTGGCGGGTGACAGAGATTTGTCCTGAGGTAGGCCAGGCAGGAAAACTGTAGCTACAAGTCTGAGTTTCTAGCTCCTTCAGCCCTCAACTAGACCATATATATATTTTCTTTTTTTCCCTTTTATTGAAAATACATCCTTGGATAAAGAAAATGTGGTACATATACACAATGGAGTGTTACTCAGCTGTAAAAAAACAATGACATCATGAAATTTGCAGGCAAATGGATGGAACTAGAAAAGATCATCCTGAGTGAGATAACCCAGACTCAGAAAGACAAACATGGTATGTACTCACTCATAAGTGGATATTAGATGTAAAGTAAAGGATAACCAGACTACAACCCACAGCTCCAGAGAAGCCAGGAAATAAGGAGGACCCTAAGAGGGACACATAGATCACCCTGGGAAGGGGAAATAGATGAGATCTCCATGAGTAAACTGGGGATGGCGGGGGGAGGGGGGCAATAGAGAGGAGGGGATGGGGGATGAGAATTCGAGGGAACGGGATGGTCGAGCTGGGAGAGGGACGGAGTGGGAGAGCAATGAAAGAGATATCTTGATAGAGGGAGACATTATGGGGTTAGGGAGAAACCTGGTGCTAAGGAAGTTCCCAGGAATCCACAAGGATGATCTTAGCTTAGACTATTAGTAATAGTAGAGAGGGTGCCTGAGCTGGCCTACCCCAGTAATCAGGTTGGTGAATACCCTAACTGTCATCATAGAGCCTTCATCTAGTAACTGATGGAAGCAGATGGAGAGATCCACAGCCACTACCAGGTCAGGCTCCAGAAGTCCAGTCAAAGAGAGGGAAGAGGGATTATATGAGCATGGGTCGGGGGAAGGGGTGGTCAAGATCATGAAATCTACAGAGACCACTGAACCAAGCTCATAGGAACTCATGAACTTTAGACCAACAGCTGTGGAGCCTGCATGGGACTGGACTAGACCCCCTGCATATGGGAAACAGTTATGTAGCTTGTTATTTTTGAGGGGTCCCTGGCAATGGAATCAGGGTCTATCCCTGGTGCATGAACTGGTTTTCTGGAACCCATTATCTATGGTGGGATGCCTTGCTCAGCCTTGATGCAGGGGAGGGGGAGGGGCTTGGTCCTGCCTCAACTAAATATACCAGGCTTTGCTGACTCCTCATGGAAGCCCTTACCCTTTTGGAGGAGGGAAAGGGGGGTGGGTGGGTGGGGAGGCTGGGGGGAGCAGGAGGAGGGATGAGAGAGGGATCTGTGGCTGGTATATAAAATGAATAAAAAATTTCTTAAATAAAAAAATAGATTCTTTTCTCATATAATATATCCTGATTGTATTTCTTCTTCCTCTGCTCCTCCCAGTTCTCCTCTCCATCTCCCCTCCCCTCCAGATCTACTCCCTTTCTGTGTCTCATTAGAAAAGAACAGAATAACAAGCAAACATAACCAAATAAAATATAGTAAGATGAAGCAAAAACTATCATATTGAAGTTGGACATGGCAACCCACGCTGTCTGCTCAGCCTCTGTGAGCAGCACTTGGCTCCTCTCACACCCCTCTCTCTTGTTCTTATTTTACCTGCTCACTAGGGTTTGGTCCTGGGTCTTGCCCACATGTCCACAGCATTAGTTAGCATCCACACACTGCACATACGTACATGTGCACATGAAGACCTAGAGTCGATGGCAGGGATCACCCTGTCATTCTTCCCCCTTATTCATGGAGGCAGGGTGTCTCGATCACACCCAGAGCTCAGACAGGACCAGTCTTGCTAGGCAGCTTGCTCTGGGGATCTCTGAGGTGTTATTTCAGGTTGGCCACTATGTCTACCTGAATTTACATGGCTTCCAAGGATCTGATCCCTGGTCTTCATGCATTTTTTAAACTACTGAGCTGACTTCCAGCAAACCCCACTCCCCACCCAGCTGGGAGTTTACTAACACGTTTCCTCACACTGCCCCTTGAATCCCTCCTCTTTGATGCCCGTTTCCCAATGATTTCCACATGTACACACCTTTGGGTCAGACACTTGAGTGTCACCCTTGAGCTCCATCTCATCCAGTCATCACTAAATTCCAGTAGCTACAGCACTTCACTTTCCCCTGCCAGCTCCATTCACAGATCCTGCTGCCTCTACCCGGGCCAGGCCCCCAGCAACCTACTGGCGTCTGTGAAGCCCTCTTCTAGTTCCGCCCCAGCCTCGCTTTAGCAGTGGTTTAAGTGGCATTGCCCACATAAACAGCCCTGTTCTTTGGCACATACGGGCGGCTCTTGGTCATCAAACCAGTTCCCAGAGGGCAGGCCATTCCCGTTCTTGTTCCTGGGTCCCGATGCATGGCCGAGTAAGTAGCCAGTCAGGGTCTCCAAACAGCAGCAGGGCCCAGATTGTATTAATTCTATGTGTCTTTAAATATTTGCTCTTGGTCTCGCTGAAGGCTGAGAAGCCGTCTTTAAATATTTGAAAGGTAGTCACGCATGGTGGTGCATATCTATAATCCCAGCACTTGGGAGATGGAGGCAGGATTATCAGAAGTTCAAGGCCAGCTGTGGCTACACATAGAGTTTGAGGCAGGTTGAGCTATAAGACTCCCTCTCAAAACACTAACATAAAAATCAGAATAGTGCTCTTGCATCAAGGACATACTTGTCTCCTCTGAATTTAACCACATACCTCACAGAATAGTTAAGAGCCAGGAAGATGGGAATAACCCCTCACAGGCCCCTGAAGCCCCCTGGCCATTCCTGCCAAAGCTTGGCTTTCCCCTTCCAAAGGCAAGGAAAGTGTCCCAAACTAATGTGGAACACAAGGCCGAGGGCCATTTGTGGGTTTGACTCTCCACGAGCCAGACATTGGCAATATAATGGGTTTAGGAACACAGTGTCAACTGTGGTTAGGTCTGCAGCTGGCTCTACAACCTCTCTGCTCCAGATGTGACATCACTCTCTCAGATCTCCAGTTATTAAGGAGACATGAACTTGATTCCTGCCTTGGGGACCTATGCGAGGCTTTGCCTTTGAAGAAAAAGTCTACTTGAAGCATTTTTTTTAAAGGTTTCTTTAAAATGTATATATAATTTTATGAGTGTGGGTGTTTTGCCTGTATGTATATGTATGCCTATATACTATGGAAGACAGTGCCCTTGTTAGTCAGAAGAGGGTGCTGGATTCCCCAGAATCGGAGTAAAAGACAGTTGTAGCAGCCATGTGGGTGCTGGGAATTGAACCTGGGTCATTTGGAAAAGCAGCCAGTATTTTTAACTGTGGAGCCATCTCTTTGGCACCCCCTAAACTTATTTTCCTTTTTAATGATGTGTACTTGTGTGTGTTTGCGTGGGGGTATGTGCACATGAGTGTAGGTATCTGTGGAGTTCAGAAAAGCATGTCAGGTCCCCTGGAGCTGGAGTTACAGGCAGTTGGAAGGCAACTCATGTGAGTTCAGGGAACAGAACTAGGGTCCTCTGTGAGAACAGCAAGTGCTCTTAACTTCTTAGCCATCTCCCTAGCCCCTGGAACCTACTTTTTTCCATACAGAACACGAGGCTAATCACACCTACTCTGCAGGCAGGGTGAAGTTCAACTCCAACAGCAATGCTGAAGGTAGCAGACATCTGTGATGCTGTCGGCCACACCTTAAATTATGGCATGGTTGCATACAAAGGAAGCAGTGAGCACAGCTGCTCTACACCTCGACCCCTCCCCGTCCAGTCCCAGGACATTCATTCCAGCCAGGCACATCTGTGCACCACTGGCCTTGTGGACACCCACCTGAAGTAAGCGGATCTTGTACAGCTTCTCTTTTTCCGTGGTGTACCGTCTGTCCAGGTCCTCCTAAAGCGAGAACAGACCACGGTTATCTAGAATGAAACTTCCATTCCCTGATGGAGTCTTTGGAAGTCGAGTACATCTAACCATATCCTTTCAGCTTGAGCCTCAAGTTCCTTCTCTCAGATGGCCAAGTTTAGAGCCTCCCACCCATGAGACACTTCCACGCTGTATCCTTAAACTTTTCTTCCTCTGCCAGCATCCTGGCTGAATCCAATGTTCTTTTTTTTTTTTTTTTTAAATGTATTTATTATTACTGAACTGTGGATTGTAAGTCAGAGGGCAGCTTTGGGGAGCTGGTTCTCTCCTTCCACCTGATGTGGGTTCTGGGGATTAAACTCATGTCATTAGGCTTGTAAGGCAAGTACTTTACTCACCAGCCCCTAAGTCCAATGTTCTTAACTGAGTACCTCCCATGGGCTCCTGAAGCCCCCCACCCCCATAACCTGGAACACTCTACAACAAAAAGGAGCCAATACACTACCTTAAGAGTCTTTGTTCTACATCTCCCTGTTTTCAGCTAACACTGCTTTTCTGTTTATGTTTCTGCCTGGACCTGAAGGATATCCAAAGTGATAATCCAAAATAACAACCACTAACCCTACATGTCTATTCAAACCTGCATCAATTAAAAAAAATCAGACCCCCAGTTTCCATAGCCATGCACTATGCATGGGAAGATGCTTATGCAAACATTTCCATCATTACAGAAAGTTCTTTTGGGACAGAGCTAATGCCATAGGTGTGGCTCTACATTGAACCTAGACATGGGAAAGCAGCTGGACAGTCTGTGGTCTCAGAGAAAATTACGGAAGGGGCATGCAGGCACGTGAACACATACGGCACATGCGCAGTTTCTTGGACAGGGCTCAGCTACAGGTGACATCTAGCATACCACTGTAGGAGTCCCATGTCCAGTCTCCTAACATGTTATGAAGATCCTCCCTAACGGCCCTGCTTGGAGGCCCCTCTTCCTCTCTCTTTACGTGCGACAAGTATTGTTTTAACTCATAACGAGGTTCAGCAAACTAGAGCATGCCACGGAAAGCCTATACCTTTGAGTCATGTCTGACTCTCTGCCTATTTCTGTAGATAGAGGTGGGCTGGAATGCAGTCATGTCCACTGATTTACAATACACGTGTCACGAAGTCGTCACTTACAACGTTCACGTACAATATTGTAAGTAAGTTTGTAACTGTGTTGAGCTGCAAGCTGGACAGACCTGACACACAGTTTGGCAACTAGAGCAGTGGCCCTGCTGTCCTCTGTACCACTCTTGGGCCTCAGAGCTCACGTGGCTGACACAGGCCTCTTCCATCTAAGGAATGAAAGGTCTAAGATGGTACCGTGTCCCCAGAAGGCAGCAGAGCGGAGGTGGCTGGACAGACTGGACAGTAGGCCGGGACGGCTGAGCAGGGAGAATGGACAGGAAGCTGACAGGTTCTCTCCAGACAACGCTGGTCCCAGGGATGAGGAGATACTTACGTTGTGCGTCATGGTGGAGGTCAGGGCGCCCTGTGGCTCTCCATCGGAGCGAGTCTGGAAGGATGAAGAGAGGGTCAGCACCTTTGCTCAGTAAGGGGAGCAGACAGGAGCTGAGTGTCTAGGCTTCACGGACAGGAGCCGAGAGGAGCAACTACGGGCCTGAAATAGACCTCGTTTCTCTGAAGAGTGGCCAGACGGTTCGAGAAATCCAGATTTTAGATGACTGTTCTTCCAAGTCTGCCAGGCACAATCTCCGCTAGCTCTTTTGAGTGTGTGTATGTGAAGTGTGGGGGTCGATGTTGGTGTCTTGCTCTATCACTCTCCACTTTATTTATTAAAAGAAAGTTATATTTATTTATCTATCACGTGTGTGTATATTCACATGCTAGCGCAAGTGTGTGTGTGTGTGTGTGTGTGTGTGTGTGCACCTTGCTGTTCTTTGCCTCTACTATGTGGGACCCAGGGATCAAACTGAGCTCATCAGTCTTGATGGTGAGCACTTCACTGAACCTGGAACTCAGCCAGTGTGCAGAATGCAGTGTGTGTTAAGGTACACTCGTGTGCAGAGTGCGGTGTGTGTTAAGGTACACTCGTGTGCAGAGTGCGGGGTGTGTTAAGGTACACTCGTGTGCAGAGTGCAGGGTGTGTTAAGGTACACTCGTGTGCAGAGTGCGGGGTGTGTTAAGGTACACTCGTGTGCAGAGTGCGGGGTGTGTTAAGGTACACTCGTGTGCAGAGTGCGGGGTGTGTTAAGGTACACTCGTGTGCAGAGTGCGGGGTGTGTTAAGGTACACTCGTGTGCAGAGTGCGGGGTGTGTTAAGGTATGCTCCTGTGTAGAGGCTGGAGGAAGGTGTCCAATGTTCTGCTCTATTTCTCTGCCTTATTCCCTGAATGTAGACGTAGGCTGGTGGTCAGAAAGCCCCAGCAATCCTCCTGTCTCTACCGACTACAGTGATGGGGCAATAGGCTCTTGCAGCCATGCTTGGCCTTTAAAAAATTTTTATTTTATTTAATTTTAATTTATTTATGTTTTTGTTTTTGAGACAGGGTTTCTCTGTGTAGTTTTGGTGCCTGTCCTGGATCTCGCTCTGTCGCCCAGGCTGGCCTCGAACTCACAGAGATCCGCCTGCCTCTGCCTCCTGAGTGCTGGGATTAGAGGCGTGCGCCGCCACCGCCTGGCTGGCCTTTTTTTTTTTTTTTTTTTTTTTTAAGGAAATGATTATTTTTATCTTATGTTCATGAGTGTTTCACCTGCATTGTATGCCCCTGCACCACCTAGTACCATGGGGGCTGGAAGCGATGGTCAGATCCCCTAGAACTGGAATACAGAAGGCCGTGAGTCACCGTGAGCATGCTGGGAAGTGCTCTCACCCAGCGAGCCACCTCACCAACCCTGGGAAGTGTGCATTACAGGCCCGGCTCAAGAAAACTGGAACATGATTAATGGTTGGTGCTAAGAGCATGGCTGGGTAGTCCAGGCTTGATGTAGCTGCTGCCGTCCTTAAACACAGTAGCTGGGATGAGCAGACGATCCTCACACCATCAGGCCTTGTAACAGCCCGTCATGTAGGACAGAGAGGCTCATGAGGCCTTCCCCTCCTCACGTGACAGATAAGCTGCGGACTAAAGTGGGTCTCTCTGCGGTGATGCTGGCCTCAAGTTGCCAGGGACTCCCCTTGTGAAGCCCCTGTGACACCCAAGCCCCTGTAACCAACCCAATAATCGTACTTTCGTTTCACCAAACTGGACTTAGACAGAAGGCTTCCTTTTGCCCGTCAGCGCCCATCCTGTCTGGAGCGAATGGAAGCTTCCTCACGTCTCCCCAGGAAGAGTCACGGCCCTGAGCCGCTTCCATCTGTCCATATACCAGCCAGAAAGCAGCTGGTGGCACCGGGGACTAACTGAAGCCTTTACCTTCTCGCTTGGTGTTCTCTCCGCTTTCAGGGTCTCAATTTCCTGCTGTAGCCGAGCCATCTCCTCCTGGAAAAGCAAGGTGAACCTTTACAAAGCTCAGGTAAGCTACCCACCGGAGGTAACCCTTCACGTCTTCACACGTGGTTTGTTTTTCCATCTGTGCTTGTGTGCATGTGTGCGGGCACACGCACGCATCTGGTGTGTATTTGCATGTGTTCACTCATGCTCCTATGTGCACCACAGCGTATGTGTAGCGGTCAGGGACAACCTAAGGAGTCATTTTCTGTTTCTTTCCACCGTGTGCGCCCCAGGGACTGAGCTCAGGTTGTCAGGCTTGGTGGCAAGCACCGTTATCCACTGAGCCGCCTTGCCTGCCTGGTTTAACTACTCAATGGAGACGGTTCATCTTTACTCTCACTGGTTTGTGCCGGGACAAAAGCCACCAGGGAACCAGGTGCTCTGCTCTCCCTTCCTGGGAAAGAGCTCTCCCAGGCTTGCAGGAGCAGAAGGCACTTCCTCAGCCCCAGCCAGCTTCTTACACCGCACTGCACGGGCTAGCATGCCCAGCAGCACGGGGAGGGAGACCAGGACCCCAGCGAGCTCCTGCCTGTCCACCCACGCCACAGCACTTACCCGGCAGTGTGCTTTAAACTCCTGCTCCTGGCTTTTCAGACTTTCATTCATGGCCACCAGTGCTCTCAGGCTCTGCAGAATGCTGAGGAGGAGAGACCAGCGGCCCAGGGCAGGCCATCACCATTTCATTTTACAAACCGAGGGTACGTCCACGTCCAGAACACAAGGAGCTCCTTCCTAATCCCCTTTGTTTTCCCCAAGGGTGTAATGAGAGTGCCACAAATTGTTGTCATTTCCATTCCTGATGATGCATTTGGACCTTCAAGTCCACGAGGAGACAAAAAACCACCCAGGACAGGATTCTAGAATGTGAAGGTCAACTTTGGAAACATCATGAGCTTCAGTGGTATTCATTTATCATTTACTCAGTTGTGCTCAGGGTGAACAATATCAGTAACAGTGTGTGTGTGTGTGTGTGTGTGTGTGTGTGTGTGTGTGTGTTGGTGTGCATTTGTGTTCACACCCACGTGGAGGCTAGGGGACAGTCTCAAACGTTGTTCGTCAGGTGCTAGCCCCGATTTTCTCTCAATTAAAACAGGTCTCATTACATTTATTTATTTATTTAGTATGTGTGAGTGAGTGTACTTGTGCAGCGGGTGTGGAGGTCAGAGGACAGCCTGTGGGAGTTAGTTCTCTCCTTCTCCTGCCTGGGTTCCAGGAACTGAACTCAGGTCATCTGGCTTCATAGTCAGCACCTTACCCCACAGAGCTATCTCAGCAGCTTGTTCCTCCCTGTGTTTTGACACAAGGTCTCACTGGCCTGAGACCTGCCAAGTAGTTTAGCCTGGCTGTCTAGCAAGTGCCAGGGGCCTTGTCTCCACCTCCCTGGCTCTAGGATTACAAGCATGTGCCACCATGCCCAGCCTTTTCGGGTTGGATCTAGGACATCAAACTTAGGTTCTCATGCTTAAAAAGCAAGCACTTTACCCTCTATGCCCGCAGCCCTGGTTCATGGTTTTTCAAACCAGCACACCACTGCCTGGGTCACAAGAAGAGCTGACAGGAAGGTGGGTGACCCGGTGAGCATTCAGGGGGACTGCTGGTCCCTTCCAGATGCTCATGTGACATTATCTGAATGGAAATGGAGCCCCAGCCCATGACCTCTGGCTAGTGTGTCCCTTGATCAGACAAATCAAGACGCAGACACTGAGGCCAGTTTCCTCAAAGGGATAGATAATAGCACATGCCGAAACCCCTTACCTCGGGTCAGCTTTGGCTTCTAGTTTCTCCAGGGCTGCCTGTTCTTTGTCTAGTTTCTCACCATGATTCTTCAGCTGCAAGACAGAGCAGAGGCATCACTGGTTACAGAGACTGGAAAGCAAACAGGAGAGTGTGCCCCATGACCCGCCCCTCCCCCTGCCCCCCAATTCCTGGCTCATTTGGCTTGTCTGTTTTATTTTTTATTTTTTTTAATTTTTTTTATTTTTTATTTTTTTTTGAGACAGGGTTTCTCTGTGTAGTTTTGGTGCCTGTCCTGGAACTTCCTCTGTAGACCAAGCTGGCCTCGAACTCACAGAGATCCGCCTGGCTCTGCCTCCCGAGTGCTGGGATTAAAGGCGTGCGCCGCCACCACCGCTCCCTGCCTCATTTGGGATAGATGCCGAGCCCATTGGCTTTGGTTGTGCACTGAGAAAAGAGGTGTGCCAGACAGATGGGATGGAGGGGGGGAGGCGGCAGGAAGGTCAGAACCTGCTCAATGGTGCACTGGCTGTGGAAACGCGGACCATGACTTCAGAATGCAGCAGAAAGTGGTGGGAAAGCCCAGGCAATGCTGAGAGCAATGGCCTTGGAGTAGGAGAGTGTGGGGATAAAAAGTGACAGAGAGACAGACAGGGAGGGAAAGCAAGAGAGGAACTATCAGAATACCACTGTCACAGCAGGGTTAAATCTTCCCAGCCTCTTGAACGGTGTTATTTCTGGTTTTATGTCAACTTGACACATACTAGAGTCATCTGAGCGGCCTCAATTTAGAAAATGCTTCCATGAGATCCAGCTGTAAGGCATGTTCTCAATCAGTGATCAATGGGGGAGGGCCCAGCCCATTGTGCGTGGGGCCATCCTTGGGCTGCTGCTGGTCCTAGGTTCTATAAGAAAGCAGGCTGAGCAAGTCAGGGGAAGCAAGCCAGTAAGCAGCACCCCTCCGTGGCCTATGGATCAGCTCCTGCCTCCAGGATCCTGCCCTGTTTGAGTTCCTGTCCTGACTTCCTTTAGTGATGAACAAGAATATGAAAGTGTAAGCCAAATAAACCCTTTCCTCCCCAACTTGCTTCCTGGTTATGGTATTTCGTCGCAGCAATAAAAACCCTAACTAAGACCAATGGTTTTACCTTCTTGGATTTAGCGAATGGAAAAATCTTTAAGAAAATGCAGGTTTTAATGCACAGCGATATCCTTTTGCGTATGTTATGTGAGTGTGCACTTGCTAGTGTGTGAAGTGCAGGTGGAGTCCAGAAGTCTCCCTCAATTTTTGCTTCTCCAACTTTATTTTTTGAGACCTGATTTGTCACTGAAATTGAAAGTCAAGGTGTTGCTGGCCTCTTGGCCAGTGAGCCACAGGGATCCCCCTGTCTTCGTGTCCCAGTGCTGGGGTTACAAATGCCACCACTACGCCAGGCTCTTCTGGGGATGATCAGGTTCTGAACATGGGTCCTCATGCTCATGCGGCAAGCCCGTCACCCACCGAGTCCCCTCCCCACCCCATCTACTTTTTTTTTTTTTTTAAAAGTACATCTTTTACAATGATCTAGAAAATAAGGTCTAAAATCATGAACACAGCAAACTCCCAAAACACAGAAAGAAATATGTACATGTGGGCTTATGAGATGACTCACTATGGCACTTGCCTCCAAGCTTGATAATCTGAGTTCAGTCCCTGGAATCCGCATGGTGGAAGAGAACCAACTTCCACAAGTTGCCCTCTGACCCCCCCACAGGCACTGTGGCATGCTTAACAGCCCAGGCCCATACACACACTAAATAAACACATATAGACATTTCTTAGAGGAAATGTGCACCAGTATATAGAATATAATTGCTATGTAATCATAAAACAGTCCCTAAAAGACTGGAAAGATCCTGGCTGTACTCACCACCCTGGAATGGGCGGACAGATGGTGGGTTACAGGAGTTCACTTTTTGTGTTTTGTAAATTTTTGAACCATGTGAATAGGTACCCCATTCAAACAAACCAAGTTTCCAAAGTTCCTAGTCGAAAGTGGCAGTACAGCCAGGTGTCACATGAAAAACCCTTCTCCCCTCCAGGCCTGAACTAACCCGGGCCACGCGCTGGACCAGGAAAGTAGGCTAACTCATGGGACGAGACAGAGGGCTGGCAGATGGGAACAGACGGCAGACAGCTATGGAGAACTAGCCAGCGTAGGTGGGAAGAAGGGCTTGTAGGGCTGAGGCCTGTATCAGAAGAGCGAGGCTGACAAAGCAATGGAGCTTGACTCGGTTGCACAGGAGAGCATCTGAGGGCTCCAGATGGCTGGCAACAGCAAAGAGAACGGGAAGTTCCTCAGCTCTGGGTATCTGCTGCCATCGGCTGATTTACCACACAGAAGGCAGCGCCCTCCCAGAGGAACAGTGGAAGCCAGCTGCTGTGACAGTTAATACTGTCAACTCGACAGGACCTAGAATCACCCGTGCGACGAGCTCTGGGCATGTCTGAGGGACCAGCCCGGTGAGGCCAGCCTCAGGGCCAGCCTGTGATTTCTCTCCACTAGGTTCCCTGACTGGGGAGGCCCACCCTACAAGGGGGAGACACCATCCACCCCCGGGGCTGGTGTCCTACACTGCACAGAGAGGAGGCCATGAGCTGAGCACCAGTGTTCATGGGTCTGGTTCCGGACCGGGCGTGCTGTGAGCAGCCGCTTCGAGTTCCTGCTGCCTCCTCCACCATGAAGGACTGCATCCTTCAAGTGTGAGCCACGCTAGAGCCTCCCCTCTTTAAGATGCTTCTTGTCAGGGGTTTTGCCACAGTAACAAGTCAAGGAGCTTTAGAGCGCACACAGTATTGAGAGATGGTGGGAGGAAATCTTAAACCGGATGAGCATATAACCAAGAGTCCTCAAACATCCGAAAAAGTGGTGTGTCAGCTTCTAAATGAAGCCAGACTAACTTTAGAACCAGAGAGTCCCCGTAGGGACCTGGGAAGACAGTGTTCATCAAAAAGGAACTGGGCTTCCAGCCAGGGAATCAGAATTGTGACTGGACAGATTGCGATACGGACAGATTAGAGCTGGTGGCCCGTGCCACTGATGCGGCAGCCAGTTAGTGTCCTAGCTTTCCTGGGGTGGCCCTATGGCTGTCTCCACCTGCCCGCCACCTTCCATGCTCGCTTCATTTCATGGAAAAAGCAGTCTATTTCATCACATTAGTCGACCCTGGAAGGGCAGGCTTCGCAGACTTGGGTCTGTGTCCTGAGAGGGCCCAGCGCGGTCACGTCTGACCAGTGCTGCTGGGGGAATGCGGCTCTCGTCAGCTGGTGTGGAGGGAAGGCTCTGTCCTCAGAGAAGGGAGGTTTCATGGTGCTGCTTCACCATGCCATCCGTCTATCCGCACTGCTGCCATCTGACCATCTGACCTGGGAGAGGTGGCTTTGGGCCCCGAGGTCACAGTAAGGAGGGGCAGACCCACTTACCTCCGCCAGCGTCTTCTTCATGTCACCGTACTTGGCTTGGAGGCTGGTATGATTCCCTTGCAGCTGTGAGTGAGAAAAAGGACATTTGCTTGAATGGACTCCTTTTCTTGGTCCAGACATCGATGGGTTCCCTCTTTTACAATGAGGAGGAAGAAGCCCAGAAAGACTGAAACTGATTAAACTGCAGGACTTTCATTTTTATTTGTTTTTTTAACAGTTCTATATTTACTTATTCTGGTTCTAGGGAGTTACCCATGCGTAATAAACATGGAGTCTACCACTGAGCTACACCCATAAACCAATATAGCTCCCCTGGCCTGAGGTCCTAGACTGCAGAAAAGAGAAAATAAGCCACACACCCATAAACCAATGTGGGGGCACCTCCCCAGCCCTGGGGTTACATACTGAATGCCAGACTTTCTACAGGGGGCTTGGGGAGCTGAGCTTAGGGTATCATGCTTGCCCAGCAGCCCTTTACCAACTGAGCCACGTCCTCAGCCTACATGAAGGCTTTTATCATCCAAAGACTGTCCCTGAGCCACACTCTCTGCTTTCTTTCTGGTCTGCTTTCCAGGGAGAATATATGGTCTTCCAAAACAGTTCCACCTGTCACCAAGACCTATAAATGACTGGGGCTGGTAGATGGCTCAGGCAGTGAGGCACTTGCCACCAAGCCTGATGACCTGAGTTTCAACCCCAGGACCCATTTGGTAGAATGGAAGAACTAACCCCAGCAAGTTGTCTACTGACTTCCATGACATATGTGCCTTGCCTTCAGAAATAAATGGGAAACAATGGTTTATTTCTCCCACTCCCTGCCATCACCAGAACCTACTGCACCTGCCTCCTAAAGTCTGGGGCTCTCTGACCCTTGCTGCCCACATCCCACATCATACACAATGACAGGCGGCAGCATGCCACTGCCTTGCTGCAACCCTCTGTGGCTTCCACAGTCCTGACATGGACCAGGAAAGTGCTCTGTCGTCAGTCTGCCCACTGCACACCTCACTCAAGACGCCTCAACCATCAGACAGGAAGGAGCTGGCCAACTCTTCCTCCCTTCATCTCTGCGTATGTTGCTTTGTAAATCTCCACCTGGCTCCTCAACATCTCCATGCAGACCCCCCATTCAGTCACTGCCCATTCACCTTTCCAGACTCAGTCAGCCATGACATTAGTCACCCAGCTCCCCAGACTTCCCCCACTCAAGCCCTCATCACACTGGTAACTAAACAGTGAGTGTGATGGATATTTCACTTACTGCAGGTCTCCATTACACCTTAGGGTCCTTGGGGGCAGGGCCCTCACCTGGTCTTCAACCACCCCTATAGCTTAGCGGTCACTTAGCACATACAGCACTATGTATTTATGAAGAAACACCATTCTGGTCCTGTATATTTTACACACGCACACACACACACACACACACACACACACACACACACACACACGCGCACGCGCACACACGCACCAGCACGCACACATGCCTGAAGACTGGACCTGCAGAATCCATGTGAAAAGCTAAATGAGTGGCAGCTTGCCTCCAATGCCAGTGCTTAGGAGGCAGAGACAGGGATATCCCTGGCAACTTAGCTAGCTAGACCAGTCAAACTGGTTGAGAGACCTTACCCCAGTAAACTAAGTGGACAGTGAGTAAGAAAGGCACCCAACAACAGCCTCTGGCTCCTACATGCCCGTCAGGCACACGTATGCACACTTGCACACGTATGCACACTTGCACACAAGTACCCCCACATACCTGCACACATTATCCACCTACACTTTGCTTACAAAAACGCATGCAGCTAGCCTGGACTGAAGGCTGCAGCATGCCTGTGCTAGAGCCCCCTTTGACCAGCCCACCGTGAGGCTCTTCATTCATTCATCTTCCCGACTTCTCCCCTCTTGGAAGAAGTTTCACTAGCCGAGGGCAATTATAAAAACACTCACCTCTTGTAGTTGTTTGGTCTTCTGCAGAATCTGCTTATTCAAGGAAATGACCTTCCGCTGATGCAGCTGGGAGGTTCCTAACTTTTCTGGACTTTCTTCAGCAGACAGCTCAGATTGCTGTGGGGAAACCCAAAGCAGGTAATGAACTCAGCTCTTTTCAGGTGGTCCAGCCCTCCTCAGCGTAAGCAAGGCAGCTCTGGGCAGCCAGTGTCACCCAGCCAGGGCATCTACAATGTCCCGCTCAGAACCAAAATCTAGACAGGGAAAGGCTGACATGATGACTGAGGCCCTGGTCAGCAGAGTCTGCTTTGGAGCAGGGGCAGCTTGGGCACAGGCTGCCCAGCTAAGGTTGTGCTGAAATCATCCAGGCAACAGGGCCTGTGGGGTGGGGGGTGGGGGGTTAGTGAGGGATTCAGGATGTCTTGGTGGTTTATGAGACCATCTGGAATCATGAAGAGGTACAACACCTGATGAGTTAGATGCCTGGAACTTAGGCAGAAGACTCCCAAAGCTACAGGCTGTTCCTCTAATCTCCACATGTGTGCAGTGGTAAATGTGTGAAAACACACACACACACACACACACACACACACACACACACACGTAATAAAATATGAAATAAGCTATAAACTGAATCACTTTCATTAAAGTTTTATAAATACACAGTTGCAAAGTCTAGTCATCTCCGATCGTGCATAATGAGCAGCAAGTCCACCCACTCTCCCCCTCCACAGACCACTTTCTCAACTATCTCCTACTTCCGTTCTTCTGTCTTTTTAAAAGACAGGTCCAAGAAGGAGAAAGGGGCCAAGAGAGGTCATGTAGTAAACCACTGAAAATGGACAAGTGAGAAGGGGATGGAGAAGGCCAAACAGACCCAGGGACTGTAAGAACTGGAGGCAGGTAGAGGAGAGATTTCTGGGTAGGGTCACAGGGTAAACGATCGACAATTTCTAGAAGAGGTAACAATGATTACTAAGGAATGATGCAAAGACAAAGCAAGGGCTGGAGAGACAGACAGCTGGGTGGTAAAGGTGCTTGCCACCAATCCCCAGGCCCATCACAGGGGAGGAAGAGAACCTCCTCCCAAATGCTGTCCTCTGACTTACATGGATGCTCCCACTCCTCCAACCCTGCCAGGCCCACAGATAAATAAATGCAACTTTTTTAGAGGAAGGAAACTAATAGAAACTTTTGTCCTAATAAGCCTGGTAGGGAGTGGAGGAGCCTGGAGAGATGGCCCAGCCATTAAGAGCATTTACAGTTACTGCACAGGACCCTAGTTCAGGCCTTAGACCTAGATGGTGGCTCACAACTGTTTATAATGCCTGTTCCGGAGGATTTGATGCCCTCTTCTGGCCTCCACAGTTACCAGGCACATACAACATGCGGTATGACACATATATGTAGGCAAACTCACTCATCAATCTTTTTTGAAAAGGAACCTTGGGGGAAATCCCACGGAGAAGAACAGAAGGGTTTACCTTGATGTAATAGCAATCATTATAGTAGACAGCTTTACTGAATATCAAATACCAAGCTAATCATGCATTTCCAGCCTAAATGCAGGTACCTTCTGGGCAACTTACTGTCCTCACGTGTTTCATCAATGCTCATGGGAAGTCTGGAAAGTGCTGCGCCAGGAAAAAGACACGGCAAAGGAGGAGAATCTGCACAGGCATCAGCACGACTTATCCTGGCTAAGCTTTCCCTGAATTATTTACAGCGCTGTTGACAGACCACGAAGGTTTTTTTGTTGATTTGTTTTGCTGTTTGATGATTTTGGAATTGGGAACAGTGGGCTGAGTACCAGTGCAGTGAAGAGCCAGCAGTAACGTTCTGTATACTGTGGGCCAACGGCCAGAAAGGAAACAGAAAACCCTTGGGGCTAGACAGACAGTTCAGCAGTTAAGAGTGGATATTGTTTCCAAGAGGACCAGAGTTCAGTTTCCATCACGCAGTTGTGTCCGGCAGTCCACAACCACCGTTCACCTTACTGCAGAAGATCTGATGGCTCTATCCTCCAAGAGTACCTGTATGTACATGTGTGTGCATGTACACTCACACACAATTAGAAAAAAGGAACAGAAAACTAAACATTAGATATCACAACCCAGGACTTCAGAATATGCCCACTACCACGGCCCTGTGTGACAGTCAGGGTCAATTGTCAACCTGACCGCTCTGGAGCCACCTACGAGGCAAGCCTCCAGGCACACTGTGAGGGACTGTGCTGACTGGGTTAAATGGGGTAATAAGGCTCACACTAAAGTAGGAGGTGCCATCACTTGGACTTGGTCTTAGACTATAAAAAAGGGGAAAGCCAGCAGAGCACAAACATCCATGGCCCTCTGCTGACTCTGTCGATTCGACTCTCCTGCCATCATGATAGACCGTATCCTTGAATTGTGGGCCAGAATAAACCTCCTTCTCCCTTGAATTGCTTTTGTCCAAGGGTAACTTATTGGTAACAGAGTAAGAATAAAGACTTGTTAGATTTCTGGAAACTGAGTTAACTTTTTAAGATTAATTTTATATGCATTGAGGTACAACCTTTATCCCAGGGAAGGATAAACTCTGAAAACTACTTGAGGACAGACGAAAAAGGGCATGCTGAAGATGTCTTTCTGTATGCTGTGAATGTGCATTGCTCTGATTTGGTTGATAAATAAAATGCTGATTGGCCAGTAGCCAGATAGGAAGTATAGTATAGGCAGGATAAGCAGAGAGGAGAATTCTGGGAACAGGAAGGCTGGGTCAGGAATCACCAGCCAGACATAGAGGAAGCAAGATGTGAAGGCAGAACTGAGAAAAGGTACCAAGCCACATGGCTAAACATAAATAAGAATTATGGGTTAAGCTAAGTGTAAGAGCTAGTCAATAGTTAGCCTGAGTTAATGGCCGAGCAGTTTTAATTAATATAAGCCTCTGTGTGTTTACTTGGGTCCAAGCAGCCACAGAGCCGCAGGAGCCAGGCAGGACCAGGAAAACTTCAGCCACAAGGGCAGTCAGGAGGGAAGATCTCCCTTTTCAAATCACTTCAAAGTCAGAGTCACTATGAATTCACTGTAACTTACCCACTTTGACTGGTCCATCCTCAACCATAGTATTAATTTGGACCTGTTTGTAGCTTGCACTTAATTTCCAAATGAGATTTTAATATACAACCTAGTACCTGACACTGCCCTGCAAGGCACCACAGGCATATCTTAAGAACATTTCATGTTACTATTAGATTAGATAATATTCTGTGCTGTTTGCAATCATTCATTTCCCATTCATAGGCCTCCCCTGTACAGCATAGCTCTATGTTTGCCCAGGCTACCCTAGAACTGGCTTTGCAGCAGAGGATGACCTCCGGCCTCCACCTCTCAAATGCTGGGGTTACAGGGGTGCACTCCCATGCTTGGAATATGCACTGCTGGAGATCAAGCACAAGCTTTATTCATGCTAGGCAAGCATCAGCTGAGCTACCCCCTCCTCCTCTCGTGCATGTGTTTGTGTGTGTGTGTGTGTGTGTGTGTGTGTGTGTAACACAAAGTCTCACTCTCTAACTCAGGCCATCTTTGGAACAATATGTAGCCCAACTTGATTACATCTGGAATTAAGTAAAACCCAAACAGCTGGACACACCTGCTTCTTCTTGATGGTATCATTTGGGGCCACACCTTCTGGTGGCAGCCTATACAAAGGACACAGAAGAAGAAGGCTTTTGCCTGCTTATCTTCCCTCTTGCTGGCAAGTTAATCTACCTTGTTGCTCAGGCATTCCTTCACTGGTATTAGAGCCTACTTTTGGGGGATTCTGATGTATGCTGAAAAACAGCTGAGACATCCAGCCCAGTGGACTGAACAATATTGGATTCTTGGACTTTTTATTGGAAGATAGCCATTGATGGACTAGCCAGGCCACAGCCTGTAAGCCACTCCAGAGAACACACACACACACACACACACACACACACACACACACAGAGAGAGAGAGAGAGAGAGAGAGCTTCCCAGCTGGACAGCTTCCTAAAGCATCCTGTCTAGACTCAAAGGCTAGTATAGTGGACCTGCACATACACGTATTTGTCATTAGAGAAATGTATCAACATGGAGCTGGTCCTCAGAATCCTAAGTTAATCAATATGAATTAATACTTTATAAACGAAGTTTTAAGAAACTGCAGGGGCTAGATAGCTCTCTCTCTCTCTCTCTCTCTCTCTCTCTCGTTTTTGTTCCTCTACAGAACCTGGACTCTTGGTAACACTTGGTAATCTATCTACTCAGTGACTGGAACGCAACAACTGACCCACTGTTTAGAAAAGTAAATTGAGGGAGCCCACTAAGATGTCATGGAAGAAAGGAAACATCTCTCTCCAATTCACTCTCTCACTGAAAATCATATACAGAGAAAATGCATGCACACAGGAAGAACCCCGAAGTCTTTTAAAAACCTCATTATATCTTTATTAGAATATGCTCCGAGAAACAAGGGCTTTCAAAAATCTGTGAGTGTGGGGTAAAAATGCACATTCTATGGACTGACTCTCTCTCTCTCTCTCTCTCTCTCTCTCTCTCTCTCTCTCTCTCTCTCGTTCATGTTTGTGTGGATATGTGCACCTATGCATGAGGATCACATGCATGTGTATACATGTATGTATATGAAACCTAGGGATTGGTTTTGGGAGTCTTCAATCATTCTCCCCCTTATCTTTGGAGACAGGATCTCTCACAGAACTTGGAGGTCCCTGATTCAGCTAGGTGCGCTGGCCAGTAGTCCCAGAGATCTTCCAGTCTCCATCTTCCCATGATGGGATTATGGATGTGTGCAGCCACATCGCACTTTTTAAATGGATGGTGGGATCTGAACTTGGGTCCTTATGCTTGCATGGTTACGTACCTTACCCACTGAGCCACCTCTCTAGCTCTTGAAGTTTCTTACGTTTCCACTTATAAAGTATTAATTCATATTAACTAACTCCATGTTGATACATTTCTCTAGTCTAGGTAAAATGACAAATCACGTATGTGCAGGTCTACTACACTAGCCTTTGAGTCTAGACATGTGCTTCAGGAAGCTGTTTGTTCAGCTGGGAAGCTTTGGAACAAAGCAGTTTATTCTGGGGCTACCGTGAAGACAGTTCTTAACTAGCCAATGGAAGTCTGACTGCTTTTCAGACATACTTTTCATTAAACAGTCTAAATTTTTTATTTCTTTCAAATTATCTTCCCAACAGGCAGGAAAACCTGAAGGCAGAAACAGGTCTCTGGAACAGCCCAGCCCGTCTGACGGGGGCTGATGGACAGTCACAGCGGATAGTAGGTGACGAAGACTAAGATGCACTTTTAACAGGAGTACAGGAACAAGTTTAAATCCCAGGCATCTTAACAGTCTATTTACAAAATACAACATCTGTCAAAAAAGGCCAGCCATTGACAAACACACCCTTGTGTCCACTGAGGAGCAAGGGTTGATGCGCTGTTCTCACTTTGTTCAACAACTGCAGATTAAGAACGTGCCTGAAACACCCCAGTGTGGATTAAGAGACTCTGCTGGAGAACTCATGTTTTCTAATGTGACAGATAGAAATGATACCCGTTCTTAAGGGAGATGGCTCTAAATGTCACTTGATGGCATTAGTCTAGTTTAAAATGTTAAATACCCCAGAGAAATAAGAAATGATTACTATACCTAAAACGATATCCTTTCAGAATTGAATGAGCCCTGCAGGTTACCTATGTACTGACCTTCATGCCTGCTTTCTCTTTTTCAGTGCTAGAGATAAAACCCAGGGTGCTGTGCGGGCTAGGGAAGCGCTCTACCACCGAGCTACGTCTCCAGCTCTAACTTCCTTCTAGTTCAGGAAGCTCCCCTCACTAGTCCCTTCTTCCTACCACAATACAGCCTCTGAGATGAGAAAGGAGGGCCCTGCACACCCGCCTCACACGGGGATCTACGTCCTCCACAGTGATCTAGGGAACTTTAGTTTCCGGCATCTTGGAAGCCTCCAGTTGAAACCAAGCAAACAGATGACAAAGCACAGCTCAGTTTCCCTCCTGAAACAAAGCTATGAGCGAGGAAGAACACCACGGAATTCTGGGAGGCCAACATGTAAGTGGATGTGGTATGCTAGAAGGCACATGCCTCACTGAAGGTGGCTTACTTCCCAGAGGGTATGTTTCCAAAACCTTGTCATGTCTAGCTTTGATTTTACAGTTGATTAATAAAGGCCCCCCAAGAGCCTTGGATTGGTATCAGAGGAAAAGGTATGCAATGAAATACTGTAAAGACAGGGCCAGCTTCACGGCGTTCTGCCATCTAAACCCACAATGCTCCCTGCATGCCTCCATAACTGCCAGCCAGGAGCTACGTGTGGTGGTGCACGCCTGCAATTCCAGCACCTGGGAGAAGGAGGCAGGAAGATCAGGAGTTCAAAACCATCCTCAGAAACAGAATTGAAGCCAGCCTATGCTCCATGAGACCCCGTCTCAAAACACAAAACCAAACAGAAAACACCTGCCAGTCAGGACCCTAAAATGGACCAGTGCTGAGGTGTCCCCCAGTACCTGAGAGGCAACACTCGATCATCCCTGGAAGAACAGAGCTGCAACCCTCAGCCTCCAGGAATTTCCACAGACAACTTTCAGTAAAATACGGTGAATCCAGTCAAAACTCCCAAGCAGGCTGGAGAGATGGCTGAGTGGGTAAAGGCGCCTGTCACCAACCTGACAACCTGAGTTCAATCAATCCCTGCGACCCACAGAGGGCGAGGACAGAACAGACTCCTGCAAGTTGTCCTACTGATCTCCACGTGAGTGTGTATGCCCATGTGTGTTCACTATGATGTGTACACCCACCCCTAACATGTAAACGTATTTTAAAACTCCTCACAAGCACTCTGAGAAGTCAGAGCACCGTGAACCTAAACCAGCAGGATCAGACAAGAGAACCAGGCCTGTTAACACTGAAACACACACACACACACACACACACACACACACACACACACACACACACGTACTGACAGTTCAATGTACGCAGGAGCACCTACAATTCTACAGGATGTCAGCATGTCAGTGTCTCTCAGTGCCTTGCCTCCTGCTGTCCTCTGGACATACAATAGTGTGCAAGTGACCTTCTGAGGTGCTCCCATGGAATGTGACCATCCACTCTCCCTGGTCTACATTCTGCTTCTTTTTACCATTGTGTGTGTGTGTGTGTGTGTGTGTGTGTGTGTGTGTGTGTGGGTGTGTGGGTGGGTGTGGGTGGGTGGACATGTATGCATGTGTATGGAGGCCACAGATAAATTTTGAGTGTCATTCAGGAGCTGTTCACTCTTTTTTCTTTGAGACAGGGTCTTTCACTGGAACCTGGAGCTCATTGATTGGGGTAGACTGGCCAGTGAGCCCCGGAGATCCTCCAGTCTCTCTTCTCCAGTGTTGTGATTACAAATGTGCCCACCATGACCATCTTTTTATGCGTTCTCTCAGGTTCTTACGTTTGTGTGACTGAGCCATCTCCAGAGGCCCCTAGTTGTCTTTAAAACTGCTTTGAGAAGCTTTTATACACAACCTAAAAACAGTGGCCAAGTAGCAAAACCAGGGCAGTTAAATAACACGAAGACAGGAACCACAAGTAGGCAGATAAGTGTTAACTTTTTCTCCTGGCTCCATCCTATCAGACTTAGTACATAAATGTCCCGAGGGCCTCTGGGTGGTAGGCACCATGTGCTAAGTTAATGACAGCGGCCTGCTCCTGTGGGAAATCACCATCCCCAGCCTGCGGAGGCACCGCCAACCACAGATTCCCAACTGGGATACAACGAATGGCCTGAGGGGAGAATAAATGACCCGAGCCTGTCAAACAGCGATGACTAGCCCAGGATTTAATACACAGATATGAGGAGAGATGGTATGACTAAAACAGTCTGTGGCCAGGCTCCGAGGCAAAGACCTTGAGAAAGAAAGTGGCAAGCACAGGCAAAGGGCCGTGACAAGGGCTGAGTCCCCAGGACCCCCAGGGGGGAGCCGGGCAACACAAGGCTCTCTCTGGCATGCTCCGGCGGCGGCAGAGTTGCTGTCACTCTGGCCAGGCACGTGGATGACAGAACTGAAGAGGCATTCTTTTCCCATTGGTTCACACTGTCACGTGAACTGGGCAAAGTGCTGAACATAAGCGACTGTTGAGTGCACAGCCTGAAACGGGACATCTCCATCACTCCCTCTGAGGGACACGGAAGGCAGGTGGACAGGAACGGGAAGAATGGAAAAGCCGAGGATGGTAAGGGGTGCCGTGAATCAGTCTCCCAGACACGACGTGGCTAAAACATTGATGAACTCATAGATGGCTGTGGCCACCTGCACGAGAGCCTCATAAGATCCAGCCAGCCACCTTTCCATCCTGGGTGGGGGAGGAGTTCATGAGGCTTCACCTGGAGACCCAGGAGCTCTCAGCAGTTGATGGTTGCTGGGGGAGGGATAGTCACTTTCTTCAGTTGTGTGGCCACTGGAAAGTTCTGCCCATGCAACAGTCAACAGTCCTCATCTGTGCTTATCCAAGTAGCCTTAGTTAAACTCAGCAGGAGGGACACGGACACACACACACACACACATACACACACACAAGCAAAACACAAAAGATGAAAATAGGAGGGTTTGTTGGGAAGAAGGGTTCAGTGGGGGACGGGAGAGAGGGTAGTTGGGGTGAAAATGAGCAAGATACATTATATACATGTATGATATTGTCAAAAATGCAAGTATAATGCATTTTATGAAAATATAAAAAAATCATCGTGTGTATGTGTGCATGCCTGTGTTTCATGTCTACAAGCCTGTGCTGAGCTGCTATAGCAACCACATCCTCCAGAGGAAGGGTTCTTTCCTTTGTATTTGCGTGCATATCCTTGGACCAGCCCCAGTTCTAATTATCTGCTGAGACAAAGGTGTTCTCAAGACAGAGGTATGGTTCTGACCAGCTGCCACAGCACAGTCCTCAGAACCAAAAGGTCAGGAGCAGTGGGCCTTCCAAGACCAATTAGGAAAAGAATGCCTTCTATAAATAAGGCTCCTGAGGACCTAAAACACATGTTCCCATAGCAACGAGATGATGAGGGTGGCAGCACCCAGGCTGGGATGCTGTATTTTATATCAGAACTGTTGTTATTTTGTGTGTGCGTGTGTACACATGTATGGAGGTCAGTGTGCATGTGTACACATGTATGGAGATCAGAAGACAGCTTGTGGGAGCCAGTTTCCTCCTTCCACCATGATTACCAGACTTGGTGGCAAGTGCCTTTATTGGATAAGCCATCTCTTTGGCACTGAGATGCTATACTTTAAAAAGAACTATATGAGAATGTCATAATATGTTCTGTAGTGGCAGGAACAATCATTGGATACCCCAAAGAAACTTTTATAGCTTCCATGGGCCAACAAGATGGCTCAGTGGTAAAACACCCTTGCCGTACAAGCCCAATGACCTGCGTTTGATCCCCATAACCCAGTTAAAGGTGGAAAAAGAAGACCAACTCCACAAAGTTGTCCTCTGGCTTTACATGCAGAACATGCACATGCGTCCCCCCCCCCCACATACACACACACAAATAATAATAATAATAATAATAATAAAGAACTCTCAGTGTCCAGCAGCCTTGCTGAGGTGCTGTGTGAGCCGCAGGCTGTACCAGGCTCCCTTACTCCTGAGGTCCATCCCTAGCACACTCATCCCTCCCCAATACAGCTGGTGGAATGGTAAGCTTGCCTGAGGAGGCCTACGGTCACTGCAGGCTCAGGAGGCAGAGTTATGGATGGCACACACAGTTCCACTTCTCCCCAGTGACCTTCCAGATGGCTAAACAGACAGGTTCTAAAGCAGCGGCTCTCAACCTGTGGGTCGCCACCCCTTTGGCAAAGCTCTATCTCTAAAAACATTTATGTGACAACTCATAACAGTAGCAAAGTTACAGCTATAAAGAAGCCATGAGGGCAATGTTATGGTTGGGGTCAGCACAACATGAGGAACTGCATTAAAGGGTCACAGCACTGGGAGTCGAGAGCCACTGCTGTACAGGCAGCTGAACCTGCATTTGAACCGGGGATGCACTGGACCTGCACAGGAATGCAGAAAGGCCTGAGCCTCTGGAACCTACACTTTCTTCATCTGCAAAATGGATATAATGTTATATATTTATTTACCCAGCACCAGCACTGCAGTATTCAGTGAGGTGTCCAGATAATAGAATGTGGTCCACACTGACACCAACAGACAGGTACAAGGAGGTGTGAAGACAGAGGGAGGCCATTAACAAGAAGACAGCTTGGAAGAATCAGATCATCCTGGGCCAGAGAGATGCTCCTGGAGTAAAGGCTCTTGCCACCGTGCCTGACATGAGTTCAATCCTAGGACCCACATGGTGGGAGGAGAGAACCAAGTCCGGAGAGTTGCCTTTGACCTCCACAAGTAAGCCATGGCATGCACACCTCCCCTCTTCCCTAAGCATACACAAGCACACAAGTTAATAAGGTGTAAAAAGAGAAAGAATTAAATGTTTTTTTAGAGTTGAAAAAAATATTTTGGATGCTTGGGAGATGGTTTAGCACTCCTACAGGCAGAGACAGAATTTTCTGGAAGCAAATGGACCAGCAAGCCTGTACAAGCCAGCACAGAGCAAAACAAGAGAGACTTAACTTCAAACAACATAGAAGGTAATGACCTGAGGTTGTCATTTGACCTCTACATACGTGCTGTGCACACATGTGCACATAACACACACACACACACACACACACACACACACACACAGAAAGTTGTGAATTAACAGTTTACAAACTACCTTCATGCAGACTGTGTTTCTAGAAGACGGATCTACCTACACAGTCAGACCTACGGAATTCTCTAGGACCCCATCAGGATCTCACAGTGGTACCAGCTAAGGCTGACTTAGCTGGCTGAGCGCCAGGGTATCAAGATGGCAGGTGGTGCGTTAGCAGCAGCATTAGGGCCGCCCCTTCCTGCTCTTCCAAGGACCTTCCATGCCCTGGCCTGACTTCTATCTTTCCCCTGACTTCTAAACAGGCTTCTGGGGTTAGTAGATTCAGAGTGGTTTGGAACTGTCAAGCTGTTATGCTGTCTGAAAATTACAGTAACAGATTCTTTTCTGTAAAACAGAGATTGATATACTGAGAAAGCCAGACATCGACACTAAAAGTCTCAGTGAGACCTTCTGGAACATTCTGAGAGTGTTGGGTGTTGAAAATAGGGAAATGAGGCTACCAAGCCCAGAGCCTCTGGATGCTCATGAATTACACCCACAAAGGCTTTGTCACACCCCTCATCCTGCTGCCTTATATGGACTACATTAAATTGAGTTACATATCTCACAGACAGCTTTGAAACACATGGATTACTTGTCATATTATGCTGTCAGGAACCCATGAACAACTGAAAGATGAGTCTGCCATGTATGTATGTATGTATGTATTTATTTATTTCCCCTTCATTTTTATATCCCAAAGCCCAGCACCTTTCAGGCACTTGCTCTAGGCAGGCTCTTCAATTTATTCCTTATTCACAAAAATCGTTTTTACACTTTACCCGCTGCACCCCACAAAGCAGTTTAGTCCTTTCTCCTCACTAAAGAGAAATACACGCAGATAACCATGCAGCTTGGGCTTTACTCAAGTGGCGCTAATGGGGTCTCCCTGGAGCACTCGGTCCCCATCTCTAGCCACAGCAGCGTTACTTCTGAAATAACCAACAGCAGCAAGGCCAATCTGAGAGGAGACACCAGAGCCCAGTGTCAAGCCAACCCACGGTGCCGGGACAAGGAGACAACGGAGCGGTGTGTGTGTGTGTGTGTGTGTGTGTGTGTGTGTGTGTGTGTGTGTGTGTGAGCTGTGTTGGTAGGCCCTTCCTTGTAGCATCCAACACAGAGCAAAGTCCCGCAGACTAAGACTCTTCCCCAAGCCACTCAACACAAATTCAGATCCTCCCTCCCTTTTCTTCTCTCCTGTTCCCTTTCTATCCTCCCCTGCCCTCCCCTTCCTTCTTTAAATGGTCTCACCTGGGCTAGCCTCATGCTTCCCACGGTCTCACCTGAGGGCTAGCCTCATGCTTCCCATGGTCTCTCCTGAGGGCTAGCCTCATGTTTCCCACGCTCCTGATGTCCCCCGTGTACCACGACACCGGGGGTGCTACACCTCTCGACAACCTCTTAACCGGCTGCTGTGCAGCTCCATGGAGGTTGACCTTCCCCCCCCACTAGCAGCAAAAACCCAACGCATTTCACCACAGCTGGGGCCACCTTGAAGGCGGCCGGTCTTTGGCTGGAGACACTGACAGAACACTAAGAAGCAGACCACACAGCAACCACATGACGGAAACTGAACCAAAGTGAAGTCTAACAAAGGAAAGGTCGGCTTGTATTTTAAATTAGATGGAAAACACAAAGCAGAGTGACACTTAAGTGTGTCACGCTGAAACAAAGATATTATTTGACAAATAGTATTAAGGTAAGGAGATACAAACGGAAAAACCAGGGCGGACCTATACACCAGAATCAATGAAATCTACTTAAAGTATTAATTACAAGAAGAGATTAGTTGAGGGCCAGTGGGCTGGCTCAGGGGATAAAGATGCCTGCAGCCAAGCTTGACAACCTGAGTTCAATTCCTGGGACTCACAGAGTAGGAGTAAAGGACCAATTCTCACAAGCGATTTTCAACCTCTGGCCTCCACATGCATGTCCCACACTAACAAACATGCACACACACACACACACACACACAGAGAGAGAGAGAGAACGGAAACACATCTAGTTTCCCTCCCTGTTAAAAAGCTGATAAGGCCCATTACCGGCAATCTAGGACTGTCAGAGACTCACAGCCTTGCCCTCAGGAGAACGGCTGACAAGAGACCAGGACACTTCTGGGGCAGTGACTTTCATTCCTCTTTCCACAACTATGTACCGCAATCTTTGAGTTTATTGAACCTTCACAGCAAACAGAATCTTTCCTGGCTCAATCTCTGATGACACTCTGATCAGACAAGATCTTTGGAGTCCTTGAGAGCTGGATAAGAAAACCCACATTCAGAAGCACACACGGGGGTGACGGGGAAACAAGACACCCCACCCTAGACACGCTATCTAGTCACTGTCCTGCTCTGAAGGCCATTGCTTGGAGATCCCCCCTCAGGTACTAGGGGAGACGGCTTCCCCAAGCACACAGTGACCTTCACAATCACTACAGAGGGTTTAAGTGCAGAGGGCAGAGTGGAACTATTCTGTTCCCAAGGCACCTGAGACAAGAAGATCAGAACTAGCTGCTCCAGCAGACATGACACTCGGAGCAGAGCTGAGGGAAGAATGAGGAGATGAGACCCTTCTGATGGTCAGTTCTAACTGCAAACGAGACACTGTCTAGACTCACCTCTGAAGAGAGTCTCAGAGAAACTGTCTAGATCAGCTTGGCCTGTGGGCATGACTGTGAGGGCATTTTTAGGTGGGTTAATTGAGTGGGCAAAGCAGGCAGCACTGCATGGGCTGGGCCCAGGGCAGGAGGAAGAGGAGAGCGAGCTGAACACGCATGCACACAGTAGTTGACTGCTGTCTGCTCCTGACTGTGGTTGTGACCAGCTGCTTTACACCCCTCCCGACTCGACCTCCCTGCAATGTGGACTGCAACCCCCAACTGGGAGCCAAATGAGCCTTTTCTCCTGGGAGCTGCTCTTGTGGGGTATTTTATCACAGCAACAGGAAATGAAACAATGGAGTCAGCCTTATAAATCAGATCTCACAGGCCATGGCTCAGCCACACCAGACTCAGTTATGTGCAAAACGACTCTTAACCGGGCTGGCCAGTTGGCTCCACGGGTAAAGGTGCTTGCTGCATGAGGCAGATCTCTTGGGTTCAATCCTGGAGCCCAATCAAGGTAGAAGGAGAAAATGTAGGTCACAAAGTTGTCCTCTGGCCCACACATGGATGCTGTGATCAACTGCCTCCCCATACAAACATTAATAATAAATAAAAGTGAAAACTACTTAAAAATGGTTCGTCACTGCATCTCTGAAATATTTAAGGTCCCTCTGCCTCTTCTTAGAACGGAAGAAAAGGAACACTGAAATACGACTGAGGCTTTTGTTCAGTCTACACACTTTTTAATAAAGTCGAGCAAAAACTTTTGCCTTGGGCTTGGGTGAGTTATAGAGTTTATCTCCTAAATGGCAAAAGCACCATTCCTCAGCCCGCTTGCCCAACCAAGCCTGTGTGACAGGAAAGGACAGATGACTGTCTGGTCTGCAGATGGCGACATATTAGATGTGGCTGCGATTTCAAGACAGATCTTTTCCCTTAATATTTATAGAAAAAATGGGCGCCTCAGAACAAAATGAATTTAGCTCATGGGCAAACGCAGATGGCTGTGCCTGGTCAAGCCTGGTGTTGGTGCTTCTGACAAATGTGGCTGATGAATTCCAACTAGACTCCACGGTTACACAGGGAAGGAGCTAGAACGCAGGAGGGCAAAGCTGTGGGTGTGACCTGAGGCCCAGGCTCTGGCAGGCGGCAACCTACCTTCCCCGCATACTCAGACACAATCTGCTTGATCTCAGCAGAGCAGAGACCCACGATCTGGCCCACGGAGCTGGCGGTGAGGCGGCTCTGAAATCAAATGGGGCGTATTCTCAGGGACACTTGCTCACACAGGACTGAACATGATCACAAAATACACAGCACAGCCCCAGGAAAGTGACTTGGCTCTCACTACTGACTCATCCACAAGACTTAGGAACAGAAGTCAGAGCCACCACCCCCTATCTCCTGAGTCACACGGCTGACTGTTAGTTTCCTTGGCCCCTGGGGACCCCTGGAGCCACCCCTCTATCTCCTGAGTCACTCAGTAGCTATGCTAGCTTGCGCTTACTTAGGTCTTGAGTACCCCTGCCAACTTCCTCTCAGGCCCTGGGTATCCCTCTTAACTGACCCTGGCCTTGGGTACCCCTGCCAACTTCCTCTCAGTCCCTGGGTATCCCTCTGAACTGCCCCCTGGTCTTGGGTACCCCTGCCAACTTCCTTAGTCCCTGGGTATTCCTCCTAACTGCCCCCAGGCCTTGGGTACCCCGGATAACTTCCCCTCAGGACCTGGGTATTCCTCCTAACTGCCCCCAGGCCTTGGGTACCCCGGCTAACTTCCCCTCAGAACCGGGGTATCCCTCCTAACTGCCCCCAGGCCTTGGGTACCCCGGCTAACTTCCCCTCAGGCCCTGGTCACTTGGACTAGCTTCCCTTCAGGCCCTGCATACCCCTAGGATTCCATCTTCTTCTCCATCCCCATGTCCAGACCTGGAACTCATACATGAGCAGTAGAAACGGAACCATAGGTCCTAAAATATCTCTTTATTCCTACAGGTCTTTCCTGGTCTTCAAAGAAACGATTCCATCGAAGGACACAGCTAATCCTTCAGGAAGGCCTTGAGCTGTGAGAGGGCTCACGGGCAACTTGGGATTTCATCTCCTACATAGCTGGTTTCAGAAGAAGATGGGTTCCCATGGTTACAGAGAAGCAGGGCTGACCCTTGTTCTTCCTCAGAGGCTGGTAAGCTGCCCCTGCGGGATATATCATCCCAATAGTTTCCTTAAACTCTCCCTCTTAGAAGGCCCTGGACAACGCTAGACATTATAAAAAAATCTTCCTGCAAATGAAGCAGGGCTCTCAGGACTTCTGAAGACGGTGTTTCCCTGCCCCAGGCCTCTAGAACAGAGCGGCGTGGGGCCGCGTCTCCCCTGTGTGTTGCCTCTACACCCCCATCCCCACCAGCCCTCACCTCCTCATTTGCCATGGCAGTCATCTTGGTCATCAGGGACTGAATTCGTTGCTGGAGGAGGAAGAGGACAGTGGTGAGTGGTTCTGACCATGTCGGTGCCTGCCGGGGTCTCTGGTGAGACCTCTGAGCTGCTGCTTTAGTGTGGGTTAGGGGTGAGCCTCACCGCCTCTCACAAAGGGAACTGGGAGGGGAGGAAGGCGGCTTGAGAGCAAGAGCTGTGAATGGGAACTAAATCTCCCCTCCAGCGACCCAAACCGGAACCTCGGAGGGCCACCGCAGGGCACGCACCTCCTCAGCTGCTCGGAGCTCATCCTCCTCGTGAGCATCCGTCTTCTCTGCGGCCGACAGCCCCGCGGCAAGCGTTGTTTTCTTGTCCTCCGCCTAAACGGGAAGATGAGGAAACAGCTGAGCACCGGAGCTGGAGACTCAGCAGAGGTAAGACAAGCCCGCAGAGAGGTAGCCTGTGAACGAAAACGTTTCTGGGGCCCGTCCGAAAGAGAACGGATAATCTAAGGACTTCAGGTCAAGTCCCAGCCTCCAGAGCAGGCCGGGCAGGCATGGGCTGGTGAGGCCTGCCTCACGCCAGGTCATGTCTACCTGCTGGACTTGGTCTGCAGCTCTGGGATGCTTCTGTTGGTAGGCTAGAAACACCAAGATGGACAAGCGGCAGACAAAGGTGGCTGGTACATTCCCAGGGCCCCTGGTCTCCCAGAACCTGGTACTTGATGAGCAGCACCCCTGCTACCCAGCTCATACCTGCTCTCACCCCCCACCCCCCACTCCAGGTCTTTCTTACCTTCTCTGTTTTGCTCTGGCGACTAAATCCGTATCTCCTATAAGTCATGAGAAAGAGTTTAATTACTACTCAAAAATCACAATGAATTCCAACAAGTGTATTTTTGACACACACATGCATACAGAGGCCTGGTAAGCAACATTGGATGTCTCCTCCCTCAGCCAGTTTCCATCTTTTTCTGAGGCAGGATCTTTCTCGATGAACTTGGAGCTTGCCGATTTAGCTCGAATGGCTAGCTGGTGAGACCCTGGGCTCTCTTGTCTCTGCCTGCCCAGCACCGGGGTTACAGGCACATACCCTCACAGCTGGCTTTCACATGGGTACCAGGGACCGAGCGCAGGCCCTCCTGCTTATATGGCAAGCATTTTACTCACTGAGCCATCTCCCCAGGGCTTGCTTGGATTCTTCTATGAAAAGCACCAAAGAGGACTTAGGCTATTTAGTGCTGGGAGAAAATATTTCAAATGCCTTACCCAGAAACATAATCTCCTAGATCTGAATATGGCCCGTCATGTTACCTGCTGTACGAATGCTGTTAAAGGGAATACTAAGACAGTAAGTTCAGAGCATCCTTCAAGAGCACTCATTGCTCTTTGAATCGGGAACTGCATCTCAGAACCACACTGTAAGCTAAACCTTAAAACATCTGAGAGATGGCTCAGAGGTTAAGAGCATCGGCTGATCTTCCAGAGGTCCTGAGTTCAATTCCCAGCAACCACATGGTGGCTCACAACCATCTATAATTTGATCTGGTGCCCTCTGCATATATGATAAATAAATCTTTAAAAAAAACATCTGTGTAAACAATGTATTTCCGAAGGCCGGATCAGACTCCAATATTACTTTGATGACTTCCAGCCACACTGTGTTTTATTTTCAAACACAACCCAAACACAATGTCAGTAATGTGCCCTCACTTCATGAAACCTTAAAATTAGAAGGTGCACTGAGGCATCTCAACTTAAATTAGGTTATTTTTTGGCTTAAAACAAACAAGCATAATGCAAACATCTAGCCTCCCAGATTTCAGTTTGGAAAGTAATAAAGTCGCATGCAAGCATTAGGAAAAAACATTAAGGTTTTGCTCTGCCCCTGCTCAGGACTCGCCTGGCCTGTGGGATCAGTGTGCTGCCCTCACTGTCCAGTGTCTGTGGCCTCACTCCTCACTGTCTAGGGTCTGCAGCTTCATCCCTCACTGTCCAGTGTCTGCAGCCCTCATCCCTCACTGTCCAGTGTCTGCAGCTTCATCCCTCACTGTCCAGGGTCTGCAGCCCTCATCCCTCACTGTCCAGGGTCTGCAGCTTCATCCCTCACTGTCCAGTGTCTGCAGCCCTCATCCCTCACTGTCCAGGGTCTGCAGCTTCATCCCTCACTGTCCAGTGTCTGCAGCCCTCATCCCTCACTGCCCAGGGTCTGCAGCCCTCATCCCTCACTGTCCAGTGTCTGCAGCTTCATCCCTCACTGTCCAGTGTCTGCAGCTTCATCCCTCACTGTCCAGGGTCTACAGCTTCACCCCTCACTGGTCCAGGGTCTGCAGCCTCCCCGCTCACTGTCCAGGGTCTGCAGCCTCCCCGCTCACTGTCCAGGGTCTGCAGCCTCCCCGCTCACTGTCCAGGGTCTGCAGCCTCCCCGCTCACTGTCCAGGGTCTGCAGCCTCCCCGCTCACTGTCCAGGGTCTATGGCCTCAACCCTCACTGTCCAGGGTCTACAGCTTCCCCCCTCACTGGTGTAGGTCTGTGGCCTCCCCGCTCACTGTCCAGGGTCTGCAGCCTCACCCCTCACTGGTCCAGGGTCTGTGGCCTCACCTGTCTTGCTCCTCCATCATCCCTGTCCCATCTCACTTTAGCAAGATGCAGGTCTCCTAGGCAGCCTCCCCACCGCTTCCTCACATCTTCCTTCCTCCTCCAAGGCCCTGCTCAGCCTCATACAAGCAGCTCTTGCTCCATCTAGTGTCCGCACAAAGCATTACACAGTCTGACCAGTTCTCTCCTTTCACCTGCTCTCTGCTCTAAAACATGTCTGCAAAGCTTCCATGTGCACAGTGCATGCCCGGAGCCAAGACCTGTCCATCTAGGCTTACACATGCCCCCACTATGGCAGCTACGGCCAATCACCTGAGCACAAGTCAGCAGTCTTATCCTGGAGGATGCTGCTGCTTTTACAGTTTGAAGTTCTAACGTTTGTTAAATGAAAAAACACAAATGAAAGAAAATGCAGAAAGTAAGATGTCATAGCATTGCCTAACTTTGCAATAGGCTCCCACAGAACTGGAAAAGATCCAAAAGGACATTGCTGGGCAGTGGGCCAGAGCACAGCAGATTTCATCTAAGGCTGAGCTTTGGGTCTGCACACCACCTATAAAGGACATTATGGCAATCTCTGTGGCCTAATCAGAACTGCCAAGTTAACTGGAAAAAGCTACTTCAGAGTTAAAAAAGGCAGAAGGACTACAACTTCAGGGTTGTGGAGGGTTGGAATGTTTGGGGGCTAGCCTTAACCCTCCTAGTAGTCATCCACGGCTCACTTCTAATCGAATGTCTTTAGCTTCCACTAACTCAACAGCTAAGAATGTCACCAGACAGCATCCCGCCCCACAGCACACATCTCCTTGTTTTGTTAAAAAAAAAAATGCCTTTTGTCCTGTAGAGTTTCAGGAAACTATTTCCATGTAGAAATAGGCTATTTTGGGCATCCTGAATTCATGTTCCTGGGCCTTGGTAACTTATTTGATTTAAGGATAAACTACTTAAAAAAAAAAAAACCACCTAATTTTTCACCAATCATAAGGGTAAGTCACCAGGTAACATCCAAGGCCTATAGCTATGAGTTCTCCAAGTATCTATAATCCCTGTGCCTACCTAATGTTTCCACCAATATATATATGTATATATTTATGTATATAATGTGCCTTGATTTATGTCTTTCTTTGTTTTATTACTATAAAAGCTTCATGAGACTTCTTCCATATTGGAACAGGGAATTTGGGGTAACTTAAATCTGTGATTCAAACCATGGTCACTCACATTTGGCTCTAAATAAAAAAATAAAAAATCTTATCTTTTATTCCCTGTGAGGTAAAAGCTGGTTTTTCACATCAACAACTAAATCTGGGTGACTCAATTCCATGGCTCAGCTCCTGGAAGCTCCCATCTACTCTCCATACAGACAGGCTACATCAGAGTTCCATTACATTCCTTAATTATTTGAGAGAGAGAGAGAGAGAGAGAGAGAGAGAGAGAGAGAGAGAGAGAGAGAGAGAGAGAGAGAGACCACCTCACTTTGAAGACAGGCTTTGTCACTGGCCTGGACTCCCCCATTAGACTAGGCTGGCTACAGTGAGCCCCAGGGATGTTTCTGCCTTTGCCTTTCTAGCCTTGAAACCACAAGTGATGCTACCACGTGCAGCTTTTCACTGTGGGTTCTGGGGGCTGAACTGTAGTCCTCAAGGTGGTAAAGAGAGCACTTTACCAAATGAGCCATCTCTCCAGGCCTTTGTTAATCATTTTTAACAAGGGGCCATGCATCTTTATTGTGCACAGTCCCTGACCCCTCTCAAAATTATGTCCCTGGTCTGAATGATCTCTGGATTGGAAAACATTCAATTCTCAGCAGCAAGTGATGTCTGGGAGGGATGGCCACCCCACAGGGCTTGGACCAGAATGAACTCAGCGGCTCTGAAACACACTAGTTTCAACTTGGGAAAGAAAGAGACTTGACCTCAGACTATCACCTCAAAATAAGCAAAAAAACAAAGCCACACAATGACACACCCTGAGAGGTAGGTCAGATGGCTCAGTGGATAAAGGCGCTTGTCATCAAGCCTGAAGACCCGAGTTCGATTCCTACAGCCCACATAAAGGTGGAAGGAGAGAACCGATTCCTGTAAGTTGTCATCTGACCGACACACACACAATAATAATAATAATAATGATAATAATAATAATAATAACAATAGTAACTGTCTTTCCTTGAAAAGCTAGAATAGTTCAGCCTAATTTCTTCTGGTTTACCACTGTTTCCCAGAGGAAGGCACCGTGAGACAGTCAGGGAGATGCAGTGACAAAGAGTTAGTGTCACACACACAAGGGCAGGGACATTCAAGATACATACTCACATCAAGGGATTGGTCACCCTGGGTAGAGAATGTAGGACATAGGGAAGGTTAATATCCAGTGTTGAGAAAAGCATTCAAAGAGGAGCCTGTCCTTGCATGTTTTTCAAAGACATAAGGCTATAAAAGTCAAATCCTTTCTTAAGGACAAAATAATTTTAAGAAGTAATAAAGCTTACTACTAGGTTTTCATTTTTCTAGTCAGAGCCATCTTTGCCCCAAACCAACAGATTAGTGTGGGGCCTGGTGAGACAGACACAGGTGCTCTGTGGACTGTGTTTCAAAGGAGGGCCAGGAAATGCACTCAAGCCCTGGCCTCCGAACCACCAATTCCCCAAGGAGGTCAGAGCCCATGAGCAGCAACACCCACATTTCCAGAGAACTATAAAGGCCGGGCACAGAACATGAACTCTGACCTGGAAGTCATAGCTGCAATTAGGCAGAAGTGTGTGTGTGTGTGTGTGTATACAGGGTCTCACTATGTGGCCTTGGTTAGCCTGGAACTCACTACTCACTCTGTATACCAGGCTGGCCTCAAACTCACTGAGATCTGCCTGCCTCAGCCTCCCGAATGCTCAAACTAACAGCATGCATTCCATCTGTCCTTCCCTCCTGTCTGAACCAGAGATAGTTTATTAAGAAAGGAAAAGCATCCTGGGAATGGGAGAGGGTTAGTAAGCAGACACAAACACTCTAAAAGCCTTTATGTTTCTTTTGTTTGTTCATCAGTACAGGGAGATGGAAGCTAGAGAACAACCTTGTTCCTCAGGACACGGTCCACCTTGGTTTTCAAGGCAGGGTCTCCCATTGGCTTGGAGCTCACCCAGTAGGCTTAGTTTAGGCTGGCTGGCCAGGGAGCCCCAGGATCTCCCTGTCTCCACCTCCTCAGCGCTGGGGTAACAAGTGTGTGCCTCCACTCTGGGCTTTTTCTGTGGTTCTGGGAATTGGACTCAGTTCCTCATGCTGCAAGGAAAGCACTCTTGACTAAGTGGCCGCTCCAGCCCCAGCTTTTCTTTGAACTGATGCTAGGAAACAGGTGCTGAACAGCACCCACCACGTACCTGCCATATTCCAAAAGCGTGGAGTGGACTCGGGACTCCTCATCCAGCAGCTCCTCTGCTCCCTGCTGCCGTCTGTACTTACGACGGGGCTTGTAAGTGTCCTGAGGGGACGAGAAAGGCAAAGCATGGAGCGTGAGAGGCTCCCCTGGACTGTGGCTGGGTGCCTGCAGCCAGTCGGGGGAGTAGACCTTTCCTACAGAATGGGGGCACCTGGTTAGCTCACATCAGGGGCCACAGACACAGAGTCTAGGTGTGATAAATCGAATTGTCAACTTGACACAACCTAGACTCACCTAGACTCACCCTGTCTAGGTCAGGCTGGCCTGTGAGCATGTCTGTGAGGGATTGTCTTGATTGCCTTAAACCACATGGGAAGACTGAGCCTGAAAGTGGGTGGCACCACTCCCTGAGGTTGGACCCTGGACTGTATAAGAGAAGAGAAAGCAGGCTGAGCACTGGGCCTGTGTGCACTCATTCTGCTCGACTGTGACGTGACCAGCTGCCTTCAGTTCCTGCCTTGAGTGCCCCACAGTAATGGACCATGACCGGGCAGTTCAAGCCAAGCAAACCCTTTGTCTCCTGATTTGTTTTCTTGTCGGGGTGTTTTATCACAGTAACAGAAAAGAAACCAGAGCACAGGGTTGAGGAACACTCAGGTGAGAGGCCATGCTGGAGCGGCCTCCACCCCTGACAACCACAAGCCTCCCGTGCTGAGAAAGGCAGCCGGGGCGGAAGCTCACTGACAAGACTGGCCTTCGCTCTGGTGTTTTCTCTTTCTTTCTCTCCTTCCTCCCCTTTCTTTCTTCCTTATGTAGCTGAGGATGGCCTTGAACTTCTGATGCTCCTGCCTCCAGTTCCAGAGTACTGTTACTGACTCATGTGCTGCCACATCTGGCTTTTGTACTCGGGTGCTGAGGGACAGAGCTAAGGTCATTTTAACAGTGTTTCCTTAATTCCACATTTTATACTGTGACTGAGTTTTAACTGTCAATGCAACACAATCTAGAATAACCTGGGAAGGGACACTAATAAAGAATTGTCTGGATCAGTTCAGCCTGTGGTCACAATCAGGAGGAATATTTTTTGAATCCTCAGTCCAGTTAAGCACCGTTTGCTGAGCAGAGAAGGCTGACTGGGGACTAAGCGCGCATGCACTCATTTTCTCTGCTCCGACTGTGGATGTGGCCAGCTGTTTCAAGCTCCTGCCTTGACCCCCGATGATGATGGACTCCCAGCTAGAATGGTGGCCTCAAATCAACTCCCTCTGGCCTTTTGTTGGGGTGTTTTATTGAGACAATAGGGAGGAAATGACAGCATGTAGCTTGCTTCTAAACAAGGAACAATAAAAACAAGCAAACACAGAAACAAAACACCTCATTATGTTATCTTCACCAAGTACGTTCATATCATAGTTTATGTTTAGCCTTAAAAACATTTTTGGTGCAGTGAAAGGAAGGAAGCCATATTTTTTGAATAGAAAAGAAAGATCCCAGCACTATCCACTGGAGAGTCTAGACTTCTGCTCTACGGAGCTCCTCACACACAGCACCAGACCCCACAGATGCATCTCTTCAATGCCTCTTGTTTTATGATCAAGCTTCCTGCCTTCACTGTTCCGTTATCCAAATTCCTGCCTATTCTTATCGTAGCACCAGCCTGTTAGGTTCCTTATGCAAACTGTTTTATTAGAATCACACCACATCTCTAGATGACATTAGAAGAGCAATCAATATCTTTATGATACTGTCTTGTTTTGAAATACAGAAGGGCTCGTGTCTCCTCTGGTCTTCTGAACACGGCTTTTCAAGTGAACAGTCATTAAATGGCCGACCTCCCCACAATCTCAGCCACAAACCAGAACACTATCAGACCTGCAAACCAACCAATCTTCCAAAGGGTCTCTACACAGCGAAGGAGACGTCAACTCTTTCAGAATCTATCACCGGAAAAGCAAGACGGTTGTTGTGGTATGCATGTAAACTGTCCCCACAGGCTTGAGGGTTTGAACACTCGGTCCCAGCTGTGCTGTTTGGGAAAATTATGGGGCCTTCAGGAGGAGCAGCCTTGATGGAAGAAGTCTGTGACTGGGGTGGCTTTGAGCTTGGCCCTACTTCCTGTGTGTGGATGAAATGTGACTTCCCCACCATGATGGACTCCATCCCTCTGAAGCTGTAAAACCAAAACAAATCCTTTTTTGTCTAAGCTATTTTCTGTTGGGGTATTTTGTCACAGTAACAATCTCTCCAGAGGGCCATACCTGTAAAAGCGCTCTTAAACTTAAATAACAAAAAGCTTAAGAAAACTAAAATGCCCTGTACCTTTTTGCTGACTTTAAAAATTACTAGATTTTCTTCCCCTCTTTTATGACAAAGGTTGGCCTCGAACTCCTTGTCTTAAGATATTCTCTTGCTTCAGCCTCCAGAGCAGATGGGACTACAGGTTCACGCCTGGCTAGAGTTGTTTTAGTTATAAACATACAATACAATAAATATAGATCTATTTTATATTGCATACTTTCTGGTTGAATGTGCACATATATGTACATGTGCATATATATGACATCTATCTACCTATCTTGAACAAAATGTGTGGCATGATGTGTGAACATGTGTGTGAACATAAACAGAACACGTTCAATAACCACTCCTTCTGATGGCCTGATTTGTCATTTTACCTCCAGTAAATGTCCTTCCTGACTGCTAAGATGGCAGTCAGTAATCTCTCAGGAAAACCCACTTGGGGCTCTGTACATGGGCCGGTGGACACTGTGCCCGTACGTGCTTGTCCCTAGCCGACCCCACGGTCAGCACTTCGACAGTCCCTTTAAAGTAGCGATTTACTCTAGTGAAAACTGTTCCCTGGGGATAATCTAGCTTACTGAGCCTTAGTTTACTTTTCTTTATGAAAAGTTTCAATTATCTGTGACACACATATAATCTCAATTGTTAAAACACGTATTCATTGTATGTGTACTCACGTTTGTGCATGCAGAAGTCAGAGGTCAGCCTGTGGGAGTCGGTTCTTTCTATAGGGATGGAACTCAGGTTTGGCAGCAAGCCCCCTTACCCACTAAGCCATCTCACCGGCCCATCTCATATTTTTTTGCAGAAATTATCCAGCATGATGCTTGAGGGCTGTTCTCATAAAGTTCTGCCCCAAATATCCCCTAGTTCATCCCAGCGTCTACACAAATAGCCAGCTATAAATAACACAAACCAGACTTACACAGAAATGAAACCAGAATGAACCTCTGACACTGTGACTGCATGTAATTTAATTTCCACCAAGCTCTCCCGTTATAATAGCGCTGCATAATTGAGCTGAACTGCTGTTCTCCTCAGTCACCATTGAGAGAGCCAATGACTCAGACAGGAAATTGGATTCTTCTTAAAAAAAAAGACTTCAAAACAATAGCACAAGGAAACCCAGAGCCAAGAGGACTGCTTGCTCTGCAGAGCGACTGGCTCTGTGTACACCTGAAGCATATAGCTTCATATGCATCTTACCTTTGGCACTGTGACCCACCACGAGGCAGAGGCAGAGCACACAGCATTATTTTCAGTGTACTATTAAAGGAAGAGGGGCTGGGGATGCATCTCAGGTGACAGAGTGCTTGCCAGGCCTTCGTGAGGCCCTGGGTTCCATCCTCAGAACCGCATAAACGGGGTGTGGTATAACATGCCTATAACTGAGTGCTCCTGAGGCAGAGGAAGTGGATCAGAAGTTCAGTGTCATCCTAAGTTACACAGTGATGTCAGGGGCAGTTGGGGGGTACATGAGAGCCGGTCTCAGTAAAAAACAAAACAAATCAAACCCCAACAAATGAAATAATTTGTCTAAGATCCTCGGATAGTTATTGGGCCCAGGATAGTATTCTCCTAGGACACTGTTAGGATTATATTAGCCTAGGATAGCACGGGGCCTAGGATGGCATTAGCCTAAGAGAGCATTAGCCTACAATGACATTAGGATTAGTGCAGCATTAGCCTAGGATAGCACAAGGCCCAGATATCTTGGCTTCTGATCTCAAGGCTCTTCTAATAACTTGCATGTACTAGTCACTCTAGCATGTATGGGCCAAGGGCCGCCTCCCTAGCTGGTCTTCTCACAAGACTCATTGTACAATCTGTATCTGAGGTACGGTTTGCTGGAGCGATAAAGACCCACACCAGCTGCTATTACAAGCCAACTGTAAAGAGCTACAGCTAAACCAGTCTTCAGAGCGACAGGCGTCTTCCCCATCTCTGCCACTAACCAACCGCCTCTGTGATGGTGAGCAAGCCAGCTCCCTTCAACAGGTCTCAGCTAGTTCTTTTTCGACGTAAAAGGAGGGTGAACTAGCAGATTTTACAGGATAGGCCGTGTCTCATTCACTGTTAACATGATTGTGTCAACTTCAACTCTGAGAGTAACCAAAGATACTGTTTGACATATGACTATGTTCACTTTTTAAAAGTCACATAGGGCCAGCCACATGGTCCTTACCTGCTGAGCCTTATGACTGCAGATTAATCCTCGATTAAACCCACACGGCAGAAGGAGTACCCCATAGTATGTGGGTACCCACACATGTATACATATACAATAAAGAAGCCAAAACGTTTTTAAAAGTTTATACAGAATCAACTTACTATTTTTTCCTTCTGTACATGTATTTGTTTGGGGGTACACATAACTGTGGAGGCTACAAGGCAGCCATGGAGTGCTCCTCAGTCACTTTCTACCTTGTTTTGTTGTTGTTGTTTTAAATTAACTTTTATTTATTCATTTGCTTACTTAGTGTGTGTGCACTTGCCTGCATACAGCCACATGCAGCCACATGCACTAGTGAGAGGCTTTATGAGACAGGGTCTCTCACTTTTACCAAAATCACTTATTTGGCAAGGTTGTCTGCCATCATGTTCCAGGGACCCTCCTGCCAGCTGGATGTCAAGCTCATGTCCCCATGCCTGGCTTTCTCATGTGGGTTCTAGGGAGCCATCTCCCTAGCCACACCGTTTTGCTCTAAGCACATGACAGCCCAGCACTGGCTACTCCGTACACACTGCCCACCACTCCTGTTGTCTGTGTATAGACAGAACATGCGGAGTTTACATTTTTATTACACTATTTATCTTATGTGCACAGCTGGGGGAGGGCACACACGTATGCCATGGTGCACATGTAGAGGTCAGAGGACAATCTGTGGGAGTCGGTTCTCTCCTTCCACCAGGGACTCGGGGCATGGGAATCAAACTCGGGTTGTCAGCTTAGTAAGCGTCCGCATCACAGAGCCACCTCACTGGTCCGTAGCTAACAAGGCATTAAGTGACAGGGACGGGCTGACACCGAATGGGGACTCTTCAGATACTTTTCCTCCCTCACTCTGATCATCTCTCCTCGTGGTCTCTGACATTTTGCCTTGGCAAGTGATAAGGACGTGTAAATGGCATTACAAAGTTAAGGTGACCCTTAAAACAGAGAACTCCTGTGTGTCGGATGGCAGCTTTCCTCGCAGGGACAGTTACAGCTGCTTTCACCTGTCACGGTGACACCCCTGAGCCCACATCCGAAATGGCAGGGCAGGGAGAACAGCACCGACCACCGAAGTGTCAAACCTCTGATCGCTGCCCTCACAATCTCCAGGGACAACTGCTTTACTGAAATCCAGAGAAGTAAAGCGCCACTACCAGTCCTGCGCTCTACACTCGAAGACTCCAGCGGGTCACAACACGTCCTGCTCAAGAGGAAGCTGTCTCCGCTGACCTTTAACTCCCTCATCCTCACAGCCTAGCACGGCTCTTCCCAGTTTCCTGCTGCTGTGATTTAAAAAAAAAAAAAAAAAAAAAAACTCTGACAAGAAGCAGCTTAGGGAAGGGAGGGACTATTTAGCTCATAACTCTAGGTTACGGTCCACCACCGCAGGGAAATCAAGGCAGAAATAGGACAGCTGGCCACATCACATCCACTGTCGGAGCAGAGAGAAATGCGTGATGCACCTCGCTTGCTGGCTGGTGCTCAGCTCAATTCTCCACTCTTCCACAGAAACCCATCCATAGAATGGCATTGCCCAGAGCGGGCTGGGTCTTCCCACATCAATTAACAGTGAAGACAATTTCCCCATAGGCCAGCCTGTTCTAGACAGTCCCTCATGGAGACTGTCCTCCTAGGTGATTCTAGATTGGGTCAAGTGGACGGACAGAAAGCGGACCATCGCAGCATCTCTAACAGACACTCTTCAGTCTAGAAGCTGTAAGTAAACTGCTTCCCACCCCCCAGGGCACCACACGTGCTCAAACTCTACCCCAAAAGCAAACAGCTGTAACTTACAGCCGCTCTCCTTCTAATTTTTCACATTAATGAAACAGCAAACAGATCAAAGCCCCTGGGTACTAAATGTCAGAGATGCTAAGACAGACAGACAGACAGTACTCGTTTGTGCATGCTTCTCCAGACACAGACCCCACCTCGCCCCGTGTCTGTTTCCATGAGCAGAGCTCTCCTGCGGACCCTGCCTTCTTCTCATGGATCCAGCATAGGTACCACCTCCAGGCTGCATGCGTCTGTACCAAATCGTGTGACTAAGCTGGGTGTGGCGGTGCACACCTGCAATCCTGGCACTTGGGAGGTTGAGGCAGGAGGACTAACGTAATTTCAAGGAAGTCAGTGGGGTACATGGCAAAACTCTGTCTCAAAAACAAACCTTTAAAGGTTTTCTATCACTTTCCACAATGGCATGGAGCCTACAAACAAGGAGGACAAAGTGGCGCAGGCTGTAGGTGTCACTTGAGTTCTTCACGTCTCTGACCATCAAGTGACGTGTTGTTTTCAATGTCATCACTTTGGGACGACACAAACTTAAGTCCAGAATTATTTTTCTGAAGATTCCCTAGCAAGCTCACAAAGCCAGACAAACTTAACTTCTAATTTTACAATGCAACCCTGTCATCTGCATTAAATACACATTTCATATTTAAGCTGGGTGATTTAGTGTTACTATTATTGGTTTTTCAAGACAGGGTTTCTCTGTGTAATAGCTCTGGCTGTCTTGGAACTCACTCTGTAGACCAGGCTGGTCTCAAAAGAACCTCCTGCCTCTGCCTGCCAAGTGCTGGGATTAAAGGTATATACTACCACTACCCAGCCAGGGTTGCTTATTGTTAACTAATATTAAGTACTAATTAAACACCAAAAAAGTAGCTCAGCTGGGGAAGGGCTCAGTGGGTAAAAGCACCTGCCACAGAAACATAAGGACCTGAGTTTACATCCTCAGAAGCTATGAAAAGAACAGATGTATAATTTGAGAATCTTTTTTTTTTTTTTTTTCTGAGACAGGGTTTCTCTGTGCAACAGCCCTGGCTGTCCTCAAACTTGCTCTGTAGACCAGGCTGGCCTCGAACTCACAGAGATCTGCCTGCCTCTGCCTCTGCCTCCTGAGTGCTGAGACTAAAGGCATGCACCACCACCCAGCTTAATTTGAGAATCTTAGCTCTTCCACCAGGATAGACAGTGAAGACAGGAGATCACCAGAAATTCTCAGGCCTGCTGTACATAGCCAAGAAATATCAAAAATACTTTCTTAAACAAGGTGAAAGGTGAGGACTAACACCTGAGCTCATCCTCTTACCTACGGTCAAAGCCTTGCAAATGAGATCAAATAGAATGTTAGATGTGTTACGACACAATGAAGTCACAAACCGGATGCACAGCACACTGTGTGCTGCTTCTAAAGGAGAGAACTGGGCACTGGGCACAGAGGCTCTATTCTCTTCAGCTCGAGGCCAGAGGCTTTCGTCTCCCAGCTCAGGCTCAGAGCATCTTAACAAGGCTCCCCACCCCCACCGGGGAAGTGGATCATGTGTAAGACTCCAGTCATCAAAATGCACCATGTACGGTGACTTTCCCGCGTAAGCTCAAAGCTACTTTGTCATCCCAAAGCCATCACGGGATGGGGGCGGGGCAGTCAGTTCCATTCACCGTCTCCAGTCTCTTCATCGTCCCTTCTCAAGCGCTGTTGCTACTCCCGCCACTGGTGGAGGAAGGGGAGCTTTGCGTTCTAATCTTCCTCCCTTAAAACTGGAAGTAGGACTTGGGGCATGCCGGTGGGTGTCTGTGTCCTGGTGCTGAGTGTGTGAAGCAGGCAGGGATACTAACACACACCCTTTGCTGCCAGCTCCTGGGTGACATGTGACTTCTACTGGGGCTGTCTGAAGGCTATGCCGTGATGGGACAGAAGCACACGGGCAAGGGGACTTACGGAGAGGTCAACAACGGTCTTGATGGCCTTGTCCTTTCTCTTTATGAAGTCATCATCCTGCAAGACAAAACACAGGAATTCAACCAGTTCTACTGAGGACTAAACTCAGCTGGACATACAAAGCTCCCTTAGCAAACAATTGCTCATCACTGCTGTACATGAATTAGTTCAAATCTGCGTTTGTGTCATACATGCGCAGGTGCATGTGTGTGTGCATGCATGTGGAGGGGAGAAGACAAGCAAAGCTGTTCTTCCTCTGGTGCTGTCCACACTTCATTTGTTTGGAGAGAGTCTCTCACTGTCTTGAAGCTGGCCAAATAAGCTAAGCTGGGTAGCCTGGGAACCCTAGGGACCTGCCTGTCTCCACCTCCCCAGGGCTGGTACTACAACCTAGCTTTTAATTATTTAATTAATTCAGGAATTAAATTCAGTATCTCTTGCTTGCCAGGAGCTATCTCCCCCGCTCTCAATTTTCTTATACGTTGGAATATATCTCCCACGGGAAAAAGCTAGGGCCTCTGCAAAGAAGGCCCTCTGACAGGGCCTTACAGCAAGTAAGAAAAAAGAGAGGCCATGGAGAGCACTGATTCAGACAAACCCCTGCATGCTCAGTCCTCAAAAGCATTGAATGTTCCAGTAAGAACCTAAACTCCAAGCCTCAGTTCTTCCATCTGCAAAAGAGGGCAGCAGCGCCTACCTGACAGAGCAATTGTCAGCATGCAGATAGAAGGCAACGATGTGCCAGAGCACTTGATGGTGCTGAGTATTCTTACTGTCGAAATCACCATAAACTGTGCCTACAGGAAATGTGCCACACAAATAGTCTCCTAAAAAGCTTTTTACAAAAATAGAACCGTGGGCCGAGGAGGTGGCTAGGTTGGTAGAGCACGCATCCCACAGGCATAAAGCCCTGAATTGGACACACCCCAGGACCCACGTAAAAATAAGCCAGGCAACGTGGCACATATTTGTAAGCCCGGCCCTGGGAGGATCAGTCAGTCTAGATGAGTCGGTGAGCTCTAAGTTCAGGGGAGACCTTCTCAATAATGAGAGAAAAGAAAACAGAAAAAAGGAGGGGTGGAGAGTGACTGAGGGAGGTACCCCATGTCAATCTGTGGTCTCTACACACATACACACACACACATGACCATGCATGTAATACACGCGAGCTTTTACAACTTCGTCAAAGCAGTTCTGAGTCAAATACTGAACTTGAGAAGAGAACAACAGAACTGTAGAGCTTTACCCTCTATGCCATCTAAGGAGCAGCTGTAACGAAGCACGAGGCTGTTCGGAGGTGCCAGGTGGAGGGTGGGGTGCAGGAGAACCTACGTGCACCCCACCTCAGGACTCTCTCAGTGCACACTCACACCAGCAGGGAACAAGGAGGGAAGAGCACACACAACCTGGCCGGAGGCACTTCCTCTGTAGTGGGCAGTTAGTATCGAGAATGGTGACCGACCAGGCTGCCGAAGGCACGTGCCTGTTGAGTGCTCAGCCCTAAAGGAGACATGCGCGTCAACTGCTGCACGGCTCGGGGACAACACAGAGAGAATGTACGCTGGAGGATGGGAGGGGAGCCGTGAAACACACGACGTGGCTGCTGCACCCGTGAGCTCACCGCACCTGTCACCACTGCCCAAGACCAGGCAACGTCCCAGCAGGCAGCACTAACTGAACCAGTGGGGGAATGGAAAATAAGGGAGGAGGAGGCACCGGTGTGGGAAGGGCACGTGCTAGAGACCGTCCAGGGTGGGTAGGAAGGAGCTGCAAGTAGATGATCGTATCTACTTATACAGGTATAAGATTCAAGATTAAAGGGGAGAAAAAAAACCCAGCAAGCTGGAGAGTGGCTCAGTAGTTAGGAGCTCTCACTGCTCTTCGAGGACACAGTCGGCTGCCTAGCACGCATGTCAGGTGGCTCACGACCCCCTAGAGCTCTGGCTCCAGGGAACATGCCTTCTTTGGCTTCCTCAGGCACTTGCACTCATGTAAACACACAAACACACACACAATACAAATTAGATAAAAGAAAGAGAGAGAGAGAGAGAGAGAGAGAGAGAGAGAGAGAGAGAGGGAGGGAGGGAGGGAGGGAGGGAGGGAGGGAGGGAGGGAGGGAGGAAGGAAGGAAGGAAGAAAGGAAGGAAGGAAGTTAAACATACCAGGACTGAAAAACTCGTCATAAATGAGGAAGTGGCGCACGGTACTGACCTCTGGGAGGCTGTAGGTCTTCTGGAACTGGGATATAGAATAGGACCGGATGTAGTCACCCATTTCCTCCTTTGTTTCTATAGCTCGCTTCACCAGCCACTGGGGAGAAAGCGAGGAAGTATGAGGTCAGTAGACATATGTGTATCTCCCCCGGGAAAAGTTTTGTCACACAACACATGCATAAACATAAATATGCACAATACGCGCACACACACACACACACACACACACCCACACACACCCTGTGGACAGTGCGCACACACACACACACACACACACACACACACTGTGGACAGTGCACACACACACACACACACACACACTCTGTGGACAGTGCACATACACACACACACACACACACACACACACACACACACTCTGTCGACAGTGCACACACAGAGCCTCTACTTCTCCTTCCTGCTCTTCATTCATTCTTTCCATCATTCAAGAGCACACTGGAAGAGAGAACCATTTGTCAGAGTTGGCAGTGCCTCCTCAAAGAGCACTCCTACATCCTCAAAGCAATCTGGGCATAGCGGGGTTTACCAAGCTCATAGCATATGACCTGGCCAGGTCGAGTTGCCTGGACACCTAGACATATGGCCCATAGCAAGGTACTCCTATAGGAATGGAGAAATTCTATAGTTTTTTTGTTTTTATTACTTGCGTGCAGGGTGCACACAGATATGCCATGGCTCAGATGTGGAGGTCGGAGAACAACTTTGTGGAGTCACTTCTCTTCTCCATCTTTATGTGGGTTCTGGGAATCAAATTTAGGCCTTCAGAGTCACACAAGTGTTTTACCTACAGAGTCATTCCAATAACTCCAATTCTGCGTGTTTAGAAGGCAGCCAGCACAAGTAAAGGATGTGGTTAGGAAGCAGGTGCCCAAACTAGGTTGGCTTCATGAAAACAACACGCTACATATACCATGGGACACGCTCCTGCACTGTGTACAACCTGGGAAGAACACGTTTCTGCTCTGAGCCCCTTCCCCAGCACCAGCGGACCCTGCCTGAAATCCTAAGCAGGGCAGGAAGAACTGGAGCTCCTCTACTCCCACCGAGGACCATGGCCCTGGGTCACGTGCTGTCTGCCCTACTTTCCTTTCTGTTGCTGAGCTGGAAAACCCCCATAAAAACAAAGCAGGAGAGGAAAGGTCTACTTCATCCCGCAGTTACAGGCGACAGGTCCTTGGGAGGAAGTCCAGTCAGGAGCTGCAGACAGTCACTCTCATCCAGTCAAGAGCAGAGAGGAACGCATGCACACTTCCTGTTCAGCTAGCTTTCTCTACGCTCACAGAGTCCGGGGACCCAAACCAGGGATGGATGGTGCTCGCTCCAGGCTGGGCCTTCCCACACCAGTTATGGCAATCAAGACAGTCCTCGCAGACAACCCACGGGCCAAGCTGATCTACACATTCCAATCCCCTCCACTGTGGTTCTAGGCTGTGTCAGATTGAAGATGAGAGCTAACCATGTAGCCAGGTGTGGTGGCCCACGCCTTTAATCCCAGCACTCGGGAGGCAGAGGCAGGTGGATCTCTGTGAGTTGGAGGCCAGCCTGGTCTACAGAGTGAGTTCCAGGACAGCCAGCACTATGTAGTAAGACCCTGTCTCAAAAAACCAAAAAACCAACCAACCAAACAACCAAACAACCAAAAACTGAACTGACCATGGAGTGCTCGTGTCAGTTCATCTCTACCTCCTGGTGGGTGGATCACTGGACCCCGATTCTGACCTTTCATACCTGTTTCTATTCCATCTGTGGACATGCTCTTTGATGGACCACAGAGTGTGCTCCGCATCCCAGGAGCCTCTCAGAGAACCTGTTCAAGAGTTCCCACTGTCAGAGATAGTGGAGGGAACCTCCTAACAGAGTCACTTTCTACCATGACTCCCCTAGCACTCCCACAGAGTATCTACTTTCATAGACTCGGATGCAGGGTGGGAGAAAAAGACATGCCTTAGCCAGCTGGTCTAGTCTACTTGGCAAGCAGACACCTAATGATCAATGCCCAACACTGTCCACTGGCTTTCATATGCATGCACTCGCATGCACACACACGGACACCTACACACACTTGTATGCCCCCACACATGTGCAATTCCACACTGGTGCACTAACAAACATATGTGCACTGACCACACACACACACACACACACACACACACACACACACACACACAGCTGAAAAGAAATCTGATGGGAACATTCAGAGACTGTAGCAGAGGCCAGTGTGGAACTGTGGTCCATGGCACACCAGCTGCCTTTTAAGGATGATGACCAGAATCCCAGTCAACTGTGCTGCACCACATGCATCCCACACTCACTACACCCAGGGTCCAGGCTGGGCTGCCGAGACCCAGCTGTGCTCCCGGAACTCTTAGTTCCGAGACAGGAATCCACAGAGAAGGCCTCACCTGCACAACAGGGAATATGTGGATAAAGTCCATGCCCTGGATCTGGTGGGGCTCCAGCTGATGGGGACACTTCATCCTTGGGAGAACCGAGACAATCTTTTCCGAAAGAGCTCTGTCCAGAAAAGAAACAAGCAGAGTGACACACTGAATAGCTGTAAAGACATCTCTGAAGTTTAGTCAGTCCTCCGAAGAAACCTCGGCACAGGAGAAGCATAATTCAGCTGCGAGCATGTAAGTGTGTGTGTGTGTGGGGGGGGGGCAAAACAGCTTGACCACACAACTGCCATGGCAGGCTTAAGAGGACCGGACACAGCTTCTGTGACAGGCTTACTGGCAGGTCACACTGGGATCCAGGAGAAGCTATGAGCTGACCCTACCCAGGGATGGACCAACATCTAAGGGGAAGTACCTGACATCCCAAACATTCCCTAAACCCCCAGACAAATGTCAGCCAGTCAGGGTTCCTGAACCCTGGAAGTCCTCTCACCCCAACCTCTTCTATGATAAGAATCCCACCCTGCCCAGGCTCGGGGCTCTCTGCTCTCACTGCTGCATCAGAGTCCGTGCTCCAAACTTGAAATAAAGGCTCTTGGCTTTTACGTATGAGATTCAGTCTTCGTGGTGGCCTTTTGGGGGTCCCCTCAATCTGGGCGTAACAGTAAGGTCTCAAAACTGATTCTTCTCATCATTTGTTATTTTTCTCCCTTCCTTCTTTCCTTCCTTCATTTTGTTTTTTAAAGGTGAAGTCTAATACAGTCCAGGCTGGCCTCAAACTTGTTAAGTAGACAAAGCTGATGCTCCTGCCTCCACCTGGGTGCTGGTGCTGGTGTTACAGGCGTGTGCCACCACACGCTATTGCATGAGGTGCTGGGGATCATCTACCCTGACTCTACACTAAGCCAACGGAGACCAGCAGCTCTGCTGGTTCTGGGTCCGGGCTCAGTGTGGGTCTTTATGATCAGCACACCATCGTGCTGTTCTTTAGTAGCATCTTCTTCAGCAGGAGGGGTGCTGCGCCCTCTAGCGGGCCACAAAGCTGTAGCTTGCAAAAGGACCATTTTGGTCGCTTCAAGTCTAGAGGCTGAGACTTCAACAGCACACAGCCAACCTTTGGCCTTTGGAGAGGGTTCTCCCTGGCCACTCCTCAGAGCCAGCTTGATCGGGCAATTCATAAATGCCCGGAGGGAAGGATATAGCAAGTCATTTCGGGTTTTATGAGCCTCTTAAAACTGCCTCCCAGAAACTATAGCCAAGTCCTGACAGTCCCAGCGACAAGTGGGAGTGGCTGCCAGCCCTAACCCAGATGACGGCAGGAGCAATAGGGAAGGAAGTGGGGGTGGGGGGGCATGTTGCGCAGGGTATGGGAAAGAAGTCAGGGAGACTTCTCAGAGACAGTCACAAGTCACCCTCTGCTTTGCCAGGGGAACTCGGACTTCCTAAAAACATCAGGAGAGTGTCCCAGTAAGCTTTGTCAACCTGACAGAGCCTGGAGTCATTTGTGGGGAGCGCCTCGATTGAGGAACTGCCCAGATCGGACTGGCCTGTGTGTCTGCTTGGGGGACTGTCTTGTTAATTGCTATAGGCGGGCTGGTCCGTGGTGGGCAGCACCATCCTTCCGCAGGTTGCCCTGGAGTATGTAAGAATGTTGGCTAAGCACGAGCCTGGGGCAGTGAGCCAGCGGGACTCTACCACAGACACTGCTCCTGTTCCTGCTCAAGTTGCTGCCCTGACTTCTTCAAAGATGGACTGTGTATGACCTGTAAGCACTCTTTCCCCCCCAAGCTGCTTCTGAGCGTGGTGTCTATCACAGCAATGAAACAAAATCAAGAAAACAAGGGACACGTTTAGGCCACCAGGCAAGCTTCCTAGCCTAAGATTTTAGTATGATCACTGTCACTGCAGATTACAAATCTGACTTTAAGGCCATTTTCTTTTTAGACAGGATCTTGTTAGATAGCCCAGGATAGCCTCAAAATTGTAACCCTCCTGCCTCAGCTTCTGGAATGCTTGGATTACAGGTGTACACCACCTCACACGGCCAAGTCTTTTCGAGTGTTCAGTGTTGGACACACTACTTCCTCCTCCACCACAGTCCATTGGTCCTGGACCGAAATCCCAGCCCTGGCACCACCTCTGGGACTTCTGGCTAGTCACCAGCTGGGGCTGACAGACCCCTAACAAAATGAGAAAGAACTGGGACAGCAAGATGACTCCGAGGGCAAAGGCATTCGTGGCAAACCCGACAACCTGAGTTCAGTCTCCTGGACCCACATGGTGGAAGGAGAGAACCAACTTTCACATGTGTCCAACTCCACATGCAAGTTATGGAACACACACGCACATACACACACACACACACACACACACACGCACGCACGCACGCACGCACGCACGCGCGCACACACAGCAAAAAAGCTTAAAATGTGGGAGGGAAAAAAAGAACAATTCTCATCTCACCTGTTCAAAGGCAGGACAAATGATAAAATGCACGCACAGTGCTGCGAAGGGGTTCCCCTCAAGTCTCAGTCCCACAGCACCACCCTGCTCACGTCACTCAGAACTGCACGTCTCGCTGGGCGGTGGTGGCGCACGCCTTTAATCCCAGCACTCGGGAGGCAGAGCCAGGCGGATCTCTGTGAGTTCGAGGCCAGCCTGGACTACCAAGTGAGTTCCAGGAAAGGCGCAAAGCTACGCAGAGAAACCCTGTCTCAAAAAAAAAAAAAAAAAAAAAAAAAAAAACAAACCAGAACTGCACGTCTCCCACGGTGTCCCTCCCCAAACCCTTCCCCAATTGGGACCGTTCCCAGTGCTGATGCAGCCTCCATGTATATTACACTCCTTCAGGATTTACTTTTTACTTCTTAATTGTGTATGTGTGTGCCCAGAAAAAGGCATCGGATCCCCTGGAGCCAGGGTTAGGCTGTGCTGGCTAGTTTTATGTCAACTTGACACAAGCTATTGTCACTTGGGAAGAGGGAACATCAACTGAGAAAATACAGCCACTAGAATGACCTGTGGGCAAGCCTGTGGAGCATTTTCTTAAGTAGATACTGATGGGGGAGAGAGGGCCCAGCTCACTGTGTATGGTGCCACCCTGGGCTGGTGGTTCTGGGCTGTGTAAGAAAGCAGGCCCAGCAAGCCTTGGAGAGCAAGCCAGTAAGCAGCTCCCCTCTAGTTCCTGCCTCCAGGTTCCTGCCTTGACTTCCTTCTTAGATGGACTGTGATGTGGAAATGTGAGTGAAATAAACCCTTTCCTCCCCAAGTTGCTTTTGGTTATGGTGTTCTAATCACAACAGCAGAAAAATAACTAAGATACAACTCAGACAGCTGTGAACTGCCCAACCTTGGTGCTGAGCACAGAACTCTGATCCTCTGCCAGAGCAGTATGTATTCTTAACCACCAGGTCATTTCTTCAGCCCCATATTTTACTCCTTATTTGATATCTGTAGTCTAAACCATACTAGTTCTAAGGTTTAGGAAGGCAGGGCACATCTCTTTAGTGTTCTCAAAGAATAATGTCTGACCCGCAATATTCATACAGACTTGATGAATATCTATTGACAGGATTAACGAAGAGGCTTTTTCAGTTTTCTCCTTTAAAAAGTACCATTTACACTGACAAGGTGGCCGGTGAGTTAAGAAACTTGCCAGTAGGACTGACAACCTGAGTCCAATCCCTGGGACCTAAATGGTGTAGGGAGAAACTGACTCCCTCAAGTTATCTACTGATCTACACACACACACACACACACACACACACACACACACACACACAGAGCATGCACACACACACACATGCAAACTTACATACACACAAACCTTTAAGTGCCATTAGGTCAAGAAGATTGCATTTTCTTTCTTTTTTCTAATTCCATTCCTGTATTTAGTAATTACTATAAAAATGATTATACATGTAAGAATCTATGTACATATAAATCATAGAAAATTAACTGTTATCATAAACATTATGTCCTTATCATTTTGAAGGTAATGTTAGGGTGGTAGCTGGAGGTGGAAGGTCAAATAGAGATGTTAAAATGTCTACTCTGCATACTTAGAAACCAGGAGAAACCACAATGTTAGTGGGTGAGAAAACTGGAGCTTGGGCTGGGGAGATGACTCAGAGTAAATAAAGGGAATGTCTCGAGAGCCCCAGGACCTGAGTTTAATCCTAAAACCCCGGGGAAAAGCAAGTCAGGCATGGTGATGCACCACTGTAATCCCAGCACTGGAGAGGGTAGACAGCAGTCCCCTGGGACACGCTGGCCGGTCAACCCAGCCTCCTTGGCAAGTTCCAAGCCAGCGAGAGACCCTGTTTTTAAAAAGGTAGACAGTGCTTGAAGAACAAAAGCTCATCCCCTGGCTTGCTTACACACACACACACACACACACACACACACACACACACACACACACCAGATTAAATACAGCTTTATAGCACGAGAAATGAAAAAGAGTGTGCATATAAACATGTACACGCCACCTCCACCGTAAAGCCCCTCCTCCCTCTCATTAGATGTTTCTATGGCAAACGCTGGGAACTTACATTTTTTGACCGATTGTAGAGTTTTCCTGAAAGAGCAAGTCCACATCCACATCAAAGTTGCAAGTGGTGATACACCATGTCATTCCTCCTACTACCTGCAAAAAGAATGCTGTTTCTCATGAATCCCTCAAGAAGAGAAGCGCAGGGTGAGAACTGAATTCTAGGACAGTCCACACAGACTCAGTAAGTACCCAAAACTGTAAATATCTGGTGTGCATGCACATGTGTTCATGTGTGCGTGCGTGCGTGCGTGCGTGCGTGCGTGCGTGCATGCATGCATGCATGCATGTGGATGTCAGACACCAAACACTGGTATCGATCCTCAGATGCTGTAGACCTTGTTTATCGAGACAGAGTCTCTCACCGGCCTGGAACTGGCTAATTTGATTAGGCTGGCTGGCCAGGGAGCCCTGTCTCCATGTCCCCAGTGCTGGGATGACAGGTGCCCACCACACCCAGATTTTTATGTGGATTCTGGGGGTTGAACTTAGGTCATCATGCATATATAACACTTCACTGGCAGCTACCTCCACAGCCCCCCAAATAATAAATCTCTGGAGGGAATGAGTCTCCTTACCCACCATTCACGAACCAGCACTTCTGTAAACCGTTCTGCCGTGGTGGCAATGTCCATCCCTACACCGCGTGCTACAGAAGCTGCTGGCCCTGCGTGTTTACTGAGCACTCCAAGTGCTGCCAGTGTCACTGAGAAGCTGACTGTCATCATGAAATGGTCTTATCACTCACCGATCCTCTTCCAAGGGAAGGGCCACACATTATGTGATCAGAGATTTCTGTTGTATGTGTGTGTTCACCTGTTCATATGGGATAGGTATGTGTAAGTGTGTATGTGTGTGTGTGTATGTGTCTGTTCACCTGCTCATGGGGATATAGAGGTCAGAGAGACATCAGGTGTCCTCTGTTGTTCTATGTCTGAAGTTTTGGAGACAGGCTCTCACTGAATCTAGAGCTCACATAGCCAGGGAGCCCCGGGGATCCCCCATCTCCCCGGAGCTGGGAGTACAACTGCCCATCACCACAGCTAGCTTTTTACATGTGTTCTGGAGACTGAACTCAGATCCTCACACTTGCACACCAAGGGGAGATTTCTTAGCCCAGCTTCTGAGTGCCAGACTGAGAGGGATTATGTGTTTTACCGACTGGCCACATGGGCAGCAAGGCTGACATTCTCTGGCTCCTTATTTAAAGCTGAGACGTACAATAAAATACACATATCCAGGTCCCCAGCGCAGACCTGCCTACGCAGAAACGCAATGGAGGAGGTCTGGACATGCTTCTTATAAAACATCCCTTGCGGGTTCTGCTGCAAACAGGAGGAGGGTGACACCCTGGAGCAGGAGCATGCAGCTCTATTTCCAAAGGTTTCCTGGCCTGCCTTGCCATTGGTCCCAGATGCTGGAGGAGCACAATTTACTTATATACAATATATCATATAATTTAGTCCCTGCCTATCGGTTCACTTGTAGCAGTGGAGATCTTTGAACGAAGGGCTATTGTTCATCTCCATGTCCTCAACACCTCGTACTATGTCCTATGCATGATAACGATTCACAATTCTCTTAATTTAAAAAACACCATCCCAGGGCTAGAAGTGCCTGCTGCTCTTGCAGAGAACTTGAGTTTGGTTCCCAACACCCACACTGTAACTCCAGTTCCAGAAGATCCAATGCCCTCTTCCAGCCTCCACGGGCACCTGTACACACTGACACACATGTCCACTCAATTGAAAATAAAGTAAATCTTAAGATTCCATTCCATGGTGAAGCTCCCTCCTCTAAACACAACAGCTGCCATCTACAGAGTAGCTGCCATTGTTTCTAAGTGTGTGGTTCAGATAACTATGAACTCGGGTTGTTTTCTATGTATACTTTATATTCCCACCCAAACTGCACATTCCTTAAAAGAGAAACAATTTCTTGGGTGTGGGCAGTGTTCGTGTGTGCATGTGTACATACACATACATGCACACACATAGAGGCCACAGGTCCACTAGTTGAGGCAGGGTCTCTCACTGTCCTAGAACTCATCAATCTGGCTTGGCCGGCTAGGCCAGGGAGCCCCAGGGACCTGCCTGTCTCCACTTCCCCAGGACTGGGATTACAGGCATGCCAGCAGGCCTGGCTTTTTTTTTTTTTTTTTTTTTTAAACATGGGTTCTGGGGATCCAAGTCAGGTCCCCACGCTTTCCCAGCAAGCATTTTACTGACTGACTGAGCCGTCCCCCCAGCCCGAGGAAATAGTTCTTTTGCTTGTTTACATTTCCTAAAACACTGTGCATAGAAAGGTGATCGCATTGCATCTACTGACTTATAATTCTCTTTGAACAGGAAGTCTGAGTACATCCATGAGGAGTCTGGCTTGGAAGGAATGGAGTCACGGGTACAGAGGAAGTGAAAACACAATCACTTCACCCTCCACTACCTTGGTTAACCATGCTGTCCTCTGAGGAATAGCCTCCTGGTCGGCAAGGCTTTCTCTTACCTTGTCAAAAGGAGACAAGCCTTTGATTCTCGCTCTGAAATACCCAGCTGCGACCAGGAGCTCCAGAATCTCAGTCAACTTGACGTTTTGTTCTTCATCCTCTCTTGTTTCCACCTAGAACAAAAGGGATGTGTGACTGGTAAAGGCCATCACGATGGAAACAAGATAGATCCTTCTGGTGCCACAGCCACATTGCCAAGAGCGGTGACGTCGGCCGAATCCCTGCACTCTTTCTCAGAACTCCTAAGGTGGCTCAGCAGAAGGAGCACTTACCACATTAGCATAAGGACCAGAGTTCAGCTCCTCAGGAGGCAGGTAAAGGCTGGGCAGGCACGGTGACCCACCTGTGGTTCCACACTTAGAAGGCAAAGACCGTAAACTAGCTATTAGTACCTAGATTAGCCCATGGGTTAGTCTGGGTTCAGCTGGGAGGCCTTGCCTCAATGAATAAGGTAGAGACTGACAGAAGAAGAAATCTGATGTCAGCCTCAGGCCTCCACATGCACTTACACATCCGCACATACACACATACTCATACACGTGGACATCCATACACATGTGCACAGACATGTGTAGATATCATACACACACACACACACACACACACACAAATAAAATAGGAATCCTTCAAGTATTCAGCCACCATGTGTCATGAAGATACTGTCAAGAAGAGGATACTACATCCCAGAAGGACCGTCTCCCACCTCAACTCATGTGTACAGCACTCCTGCAGGCTGCCTACACAAGGGGATGGCTGAGGCCTCTGTCCACTCACCCCAGAATGTAGAACTGTATTTTCTGCAAGAAAACCAGCGAGATAAGTTTTGGCACAAGATGCTGAGTGGGGATATTTGATTCCAAATTCACTTTACCCACTAGCACTGAAACAAAATGGGAAGGGGCCATGGGCCGATACACAGAAAACAAAAGACCATCATTTCTTGAAGACATAAACAACCACCACACTGGCTAATACATCCGGTTACTAAACCCAGAACCCTGATAGCCACAGAGATAGGTCAGTGGTTGAGGGAACATACTGCTCTTCTAGAGGACCCATGTTTGGTTTCCCTAGCCCACACCAGGCAGCTCCTAACCACCTGAACTCATCTCCAGGGTATCTGATGCCCTCCTCTGGCCTTTACAGGTTCCCAAATTCACTTGCACATGAACACATACAGACACATACATACATAAAACTAAATAAATCTATAACCAGAGCACTGATGAAGATGAATGAGCACCATGAGCCCTTAAACCAGGCCAAATAAACTCTCAGCTGTCCTGCTCTCAACTGTAGCTCATAGAAGCTAGAAGAAGGGTCTAGCTATCTATCTTTCTTTCTTTCTTTCATATATCCACAAAGGGGCTTAAAAACTGAATGGCATCAATTAACTGGATTAGTGAGAGCCAGGTGACAGGAATGTTGTTTTATCTTTTAAGACAGGGTCTCATGTACCCAAGGTTGGACTTGAACTTGCCATACAGTTGAGGACAATGACACTGAATTTCTGATTCTCCTGCATCCCCAGTTCTGAGATCACAGGCATGCTCTACCACCCAGTGCTGAGATACAGGCATGCACCACCATCCAGTGCTGAGATCACAGACATGCACCACCACCCAGTGCTGACATTACAGGCATGTACCACCATCCAGTGCTGAGATCACAGGCATGTACCACCACCCAGTACTGAGATCACAGGCATGCACCACCATCCAGTGCTGAAATCACAGACATGCTCCACCACCCAGTGCTGAGATCACAAACATGCTCCACCACCCAGTGCTGAGATCACAAACATGCTCCACCACCCAGTGCTGAGATCACAGACATGCACCACCACCCAGTGCTGAGATCACAGACATGCACCACCACCCAGTGCTGAGATCACAGGCATGCACCACCATCCAGTGCTGAGATACAGGCATGTACCACAACCCAGTGCTGAGATACAGGCATGTACCACTACCCAGTGCTGAGATCACAGACATGCTCCACCACCCAGTGCTGAGATCACAGACATGCACCAGCACCCAGTGCTGAGATACAGGCATGTACCACCACCCAGTGCTGAGATACAGGCATGCACTACCACCCAGTGCTGAGATTACAGGCATGCACCACCATCTAGTTCTGAGATCACAGGCATGCACCACCATCCAGTGCTGAGATCACAGGCATGCACCACCATCCAGTGCTGAGATCACAGACATGCACCACCACCCAGTGCTGACATTACAGGCATGTACCACCATCCAGTGCTGAGATCACAGGCATGTACCACCACCCAGTACTGAGATCACAGGCATGCACCACCATCCAGTGCTGAAATCACAGACATGCTCCACCACCCAGTGCTGAGATCACAAACATGCTCCACCACCCAGTGCTGAGATCACAAACATGCTCCACCACCCAGTGCTGAGATCACAGACATGCACCACCACCCAGTGCTGAGATCACAGACATGCACCACCACCCAGTGCTGAGATCACAGGCATGCACCACCATCCAGTGCTGAGATACAGGCATGTACCACAACCCAGTGCTGAGATACAGGCATGTACCACCACCCAGTGCTGAGATCACAGACATGCTCCACCACCCAGTGCTGAGATCACAGACATGCACCAGCACCCAGTGCTGAGATACAGGCATGTACCACCACCCAGTGCTGAGATACAGGCATGCACTACCACCCAGTGCTGAGATTACAGGCATGCACCACCATCTAGTTCTGAGATCACAGGCATGCACCACCATCCAGTGCTGAGATCACAGGCATGCACCACCATCCAGTGCTGAGATCACAGGCGTGCACCACCATCCAGTGCTGAGATCACAGGCATGCATCACCACCCAGTGCTGAGATCACAGGCATGCACCACCATCTAGTTCTGAGATCACAGGCATGCATCACCACCTAATTTGTGCTGTGCTGGGATTAGAACCCAGGGCTCAAGCATGCATTATTTAGATCTTTTAAAGTTTTTCCTTGTGCTATAGTTTTTAGGACACAAGGCCAACTTTTTTTTTCTTAAATGTATACCTATGTACACACTGTATAATACAGGCATTGTTTTGTTTTCCCTGTGTTTTGCTTTTTCTTTTTTGAGACAGGATCCTACTATGTATGCCATCCTGGTGGGTCTGGAACTCTCTATGTAGACCAGACTAGAAAAGAGCAACAAGCCAGACCCAGCCTCCTGCAGTCCATGAAGAGTCAAGCAAACTCATAAAAGTGGTTTGCTTACTAGTTTTAGAAAAACACCCACTAATTTGAGGGATTTAAGGTAGACCTGGAAGCCTGGACAGGACTCATAGCAGAAGGCCCAGGCCTTAGTGCTAGAACAATAACTCAGTTGGTAAAGTGTTTGCCTCACCCACATGAGGATCTGAGTTCAAACCCCAGAACCCACATTAACATGCCAGACATGGTAGTGTGCACTTGTAATCCCAGGGACCGAAGGATCCCTGGGACTCACTGGCCACAGTCTAGCCTATCTGGTGAGCTCCAGGCCAATGAGACTTGGTTTCTCTGTTTCAAAGGAGGCTTTCAGTGTTCTTGAGGATGCCAAGGGAGGCTGTATCCTGCCCTCCACACACGTGTTCACATATGCACTCCAACACACACACACACACACACACACACACACACACACACACAGAGAGAGAGAGAGAGAGAGAGAGAGAGAGAGAGAGAGAGAGAGAGAGAGAGAGAGAGATTTCAAGTGGCCAAAAAAACTTGAAATATTACAGTGCAGACCCCACTTTTCACAATCCCCCGTAAAATCAGAAACAACACACAACATGAAATTTTACCTAACACAGGGTTTGTGACAACTAATGATCACGTCAGCCCTTTCACTACTAAATCCTCACCTGAGCACAGAACACAGTGACTCTGTAGTGAGTAGGATGAATTGAAACAGAAGGATTTGTGAGGGGCACAGGGAGGCAAGATCGGTGCAGGCGAATATCAGTGGGTACTAGGCACAGTGTCAGAGAACCAGGCACACTGCTGCCAAACCCAACCTTAGAAAGGGGTCCGGGTGCAGCAGGGGTGTTCCCTATTTTTCTCTGGAAACTGGGACTCTTCACTGAGCTCTGGGCTTTGAGTAAAGCAACTGGAAATCCGGTAGACAAGCTCTAACGGTGGCCCCAAGAGGAAAGTTGAGCTTTTATTCCGAGCAAGCGTGGAAATCCTGTCCCTAGGATCGAGTGCCTGACTACCACCACGCCACACATGGAAAGGTCGTCCCTCTTTAGTACAAGCCTCAGTCTTCCTGTCCAGGCACAGGGCACCACAGGAGAGGATGTCCTCAACTCTGCCACCACCCTGATGTGCGCCGGGCTCCCAAACTTCCTCCATCCTCCCGGGGCCCGGGGAGCGGGGATCTACAAGCTGGGAAGGTGGCATTCCTTCTCGACAAAAGGGAATGAGAGGCTGGCTACCTGGACCCCAGCAGGAGGAGACATGTGTCCCAAGGTCACCGCCCTCCGCACAGCCGGGGCCAGGACAGTCCCACTTAAGGTCTCGTGACTGCTGAGACTCCTGAGCGCAGCAGTCTTGGCCTCGGGGAGCCAGTCTCGCTCGCACCGTGAGGGGCTTCCAGACAGCCCGAGACAGGGACTCCCGGGGACCTCGTGATGTGTGAGGTCGCATCTGGGCAGGGATCTGGCTGTTCCCCCTGGCCCCAGAGGAGCCAGGGACCTTTAAGTTTGCACCCAGCAACACGCTGCACCCTTGCACGCCGGGGGACCAGTCAGCTGTCCCTCCAGGGTACCCAGGGCCCGCCTTGGGGCAGACTCGTCTGAGCAACCCACACAGTGTCCCCGCTGCCTCCCAAGCCGGTCCCTGCCCGCCGCCCCGGGCTCGGCCCTCTCTCCCCAGCAACCCCAGGGTGTCAGGGACAGAGGTCCTCACCTCGGGGAGCCCCTGGCCCTCCGGCCCCTTGGGTAACCCCATGATCCGGATGCGCTGATGTGGAGCCGGAGGGAGCAGGTCCTACAAGAGAACTGTGATCCGGGGTGCGGTGCAAAGCGGAAACTTCCTTCACTGGAGCTGACACTACCACAGCCGGTCGGAGAACCGTGGCCCCGCAGAGCATGCGCACTAGGGCGGAAGCGCTGTACCACTGCGCCTGCGCAAGAGCAGAAGGAGCCGCTGGGCGGGGCGGGGCCCTGAGCAACTGACCCTCCCCTCAGGGGCGGTACTGAGCTGAAGAGTCCGCCCAGGCTACTTTTTCTTTCTCTTTTTTTTTTCTTTTCTAATTTTTTTTCCTTAAAAATATTCTAATTTTTTTTTTTTTAGTTTTTTTTTCTTTCCTTCTTTCATTTTCTTGAGACAGTGCCTGAGCCAGCCTGGCTTAGCATTTGCTGTATAGCTAAGGATGACCTTAAGATCCTCCGGCTTCCACACCCCACATAATGAGATTATAGGTATAGGTCACCAGGCCCAACTCTATTTTATTTAAAAATCAGTTTACAAAGTAGCAGATTCCCTTAAGGCATTTTCATACATCCGTAGTTTTATTTGAACGTCCATCTCATTGACCCATCCCTTCCCTTCTATCCTTCCACCTCGGTATTCCTCCTTTCCAGGGTTACTGTGTTCTGTAACCGTTCCCATCCCCTCCCTCAAAGCCTCTCGGTCATCTCAAGGACCCTTCTCTAGTTTCTTGGCCTCCAAGGAGCTTAAAAGGTATTTCCCATGTCTTGAGGTTTTCTAGCATTCTGGCCCCTCCCCTCCCCTCCCTTCCCCTCCCTTCCCCTCCCCTCCCTTCCCCTCCCCTCCCCTCCTGTCCCCTTCTTTTCCTTTCCTTTCTTGCAAGTTCTGATGCTGTAAGTTCAGTTCTCTCCAAGCCTCACTTCAGAAGCTCCCCACTCCCGAGTCAGTCCAGATGCACTTGCTTTATGTAGCTGAGGCCCTGTTCCAGCCACGTTTAAAAAGCTCTCTTGTGCAAGTTATCGATATACGGACCCTGGGACAGAGACCCCCAAAAGAGATTATTTAGGTCTGTTGCCTCCCTTCCTCTGCATCTTAATTCCAGGAAACTTTGTTTGGGATAATAATCCCCCACGCCATCCCATCCTGAGGTCCTGAGTCTTTCTAGAGGAAGTACTTTGCAGGATTCAGAGTCCCATGCTCATGGGATATTAGCTGCTGCATCACTTTTGTAATGTACCCCTTGTCTGTCCCGGAGGATGGCAGCTATGCAAAAAAAAAATTGTCTCTTTTCCCACCAGCCCAGCACCTGCTCCATAACGGCTTCCCAGCTTCTTTTCTTTTTTCTTTTCTTTTCTTTTCTTTTTTTTTTTTTTAAGAGATGGAAGCAGAAGTGTCGTGAACTTGTTTGCTGTAGGAGAGGTCTTTACAGGGGTGTGAGGAGAGAGAGGACTGTAAAGGCATGTGCTCCTTGTGATTAAAGGGGTTTTGTGTTTGCTTCCCCTCTTCCTCTTTATATCTCGATATATATATTTTATCTTCCTCTTTATATCTCTGCTACTTCAATATTTCTTTAGGTTTACTTATTTTATTTTAGGTGTATGGCTGTTTTGCCTGCTTGTATGCCGGCACACCTTGTGCATGCCTGGCACTTGCAGAAGTCCGAGGATATGAGAACCCCTGGAACATGGGTTACCGATAGTTGTGAGCTACCCTGTGGCCGCTGGGAATCAAACCTAGGTCCTCTGCAAGAGCAGTAAGAGCTCTTAACCACTAAGCCATCTCTCCAGCTTCTGTGATGACTGTGCTTGGTTGTCAACTTGACCACATCTGGAATGAACTGCAATCCAGAAATGGAGGGCACACCTGTAGGAGGCCATTTGATTGGTGTGAAGTAGGTGAATCCACTTCTAGTCCAGACCTTTGAGGCAGGATGCCTTTGACCTGGGTCTTGAGGCGGGAAGACATGCCTTTAATCTGGGCCACACCTTCTGGAAGGATGTAGAAGAAGGAAGCTTTTGCTCTTTGCCTGCTTGCCCTTGCCTTGCTAGCACACTCATTCTTTCACCGACATTAGAGCATACTTTGGGACTCCGGCATATACTGAAGACCAGCTGAGACATCCAGCCTTGTGGACTGAGCAACTACTGGATTCTTGGACTTAGTTGGATTAGCTGGACTGCAGCCTGTAAGTCATTCAGGCAGAGATTCATTCTATAAGTTGTTAACTCTACAGAATCCTGACTAATACAGCTCGTATCCCTGAAGTCTTAAGAACTGATATTAAGTAAATATTTGTTCCTTGGAGAACTTTGCACTTCGTACTTTGGGGTTTATCCAAACAGAACAGTGGCTTCTCTGGACCCAGGGCACACAGAGGTAGGAAGAGCCTTAAGAACTTCATGCACTGACTGGAGACAGCGCCCAGTCTGTAAAGTGATTGCTTTGCAAGCATGAAGGTCTGAGAATGATCCCCAGAATCTAGGGGTTAATGCTAGAAGTGGTGGTGTGCTTGTATTCTCCCGCTGAGGAGGCAAAGACAGGCGGATGCCGGGGGCTTTCTGACCCACCAGCCTGGCCTAAGCAGTGAACTCCAGAAAAAAATGTGAAAACAAACAAGGAGGATGCTTCTTGAGTCCCCCAGTAATGGGAGAAACCTGAACATGCAAAGTAAAGTGTTGAGAAGAGAATCCCCCCGGGTTGCAGATCTTGTTCTCACACATTAAAACTCATTTGTAAAGTGCCCATTCATAACTCTCAAAAGATCTTATTTTTATAACCTTAAAACTGTCCTTCACTGACATGGTATGTACTGAGAGGGAACTGTAACCACCGGGGTCAAATATGGAGTGCTGCCTCGGGACAGCTGAACTTAATTAAACACCTGGTTGTTAAGTAGTCCAGGTCACAGGCCTCAAGAACAGGATGCAGGGGCGCTATGACACGAGTCCCCTGTTGTAAATGCCTTCACAATGTTTTAAATAGGACATAAAATGTGCAAGTGTCCATGTGTGGGTTTGCACACATGCATGCAGGTGCTCTTGGAAGCCAGAAGAGGGTACCAAAGCCCTTGCTTGGAGCTAGAGTTACAGGGGGTCGTGCTGTGCTAACTACTGGCAGCCATCTCTCCAGCCGCCCTTTGCAGTGTTAAAAATAAACACGAGTAGCTAACTTTATCATTTAACTCTCCCTGTAAGGTGGCAGCAACAAAGCTGGGTTAGCAGTGTCCATCCTTTTTGTGTGTCTGTCTGTCTCTCTGTGTCTATACCTGTCTCTCCCATCAGCAAAGCATGATAGCAGTCAAGAAGCTTTGAACAGCACATATTTAAGAGGGGGAAAGATTTACGAAGACTCTGTCAGGTAAATAAAACATTCTCCACCTCCACTGACACCAGCTACCTCCCAATACTTCCTAGTAGGTTATTTGAAGATTATGATCACCCTTATCCTGGGCAAAAATTTCTATAAGGTCTCCATCGTCCTTTTATTTTTTTCCAGACTTCTTCCAATCCTCGTGGACAAGGGGAATCCTGGGGGGGGGGGGGAGACAGAGAGAATCAATGTATGTTCAGGTGAACGTACATATATGTGGAGGCCAGAGATCAGCTAGGTGTCTTTCCTCGGGCGCCTTTCACCTTGCTCTTTTGAGACAGGGTCTCTCATTGGCCTAGAACTCATCTGGCTGGGCTGAGTGACCAGAGCACTGCAGGGATTATCTGTCCCCACTTCCTCAGTGCTGGGATTGTAAGCGTGTGTCACCATGCCCAATTTTCTAAAATTTATTTTATTGTCATTTATGTGCATTAGTTAGTTTTTTCTTTTCCTCTTTCTTTCTTTCCTTCTTTCTTTCTTTCATCATCTTGACACAAGTTAAAGTATCTGGGAGGAGAGAACTTTAGTTGAAAAAAAAAACCCGCTTTCACTAGACTGGCCTGTAGGCAAGTCTATGGGGCATTTCTTGAATGATAATTGATGTAGAAGGGCCCAGCCTACTGTGGGTAGTGCCAGCCCTGGGAAAGTATAAGAAATCAGTCTCTTCTCTATGGCTTTGCTTCAGTTCCTCCTGTTTCCTGCCTTGAGTTCCTGCCCTGACTTCCCTTCCCAGTGGACTGTAAGCTCTAAGATGAAATAAACCCTTTTCTCCCCAGACTGATATTGGTCATTGTGTTTATCACAGTAAATAGAAAGTAAACTGTGACAGTGTGTGTGTGTGTGTGTGTGTGTGTGTGTGTGTGTGTGTGTGTCTGTGTGTGTATCTACCACATGTGTGTGGGTGTACAGGAAGGCCGGAAGAGGAGCTGCAGGCAATTATGAGCCTCTTCACATGGGTTCTGGAAACAGAATGGGTGATCTGGAAGAACACCAAGTCCTCTTAACCACTCAGCCATCTCTCCAGGCTGCTGCTCCTCCTCCTCCTTCTTTTTTTAAAATGTGGCTTCTGGGGATCAAACTCAGTTCTCATGCTTGCAAGGCAAGCACTTTATCCACCGGCTGTCACTTCTCTTCTTCCTGAAAGTTCTTAACAGTATGCTATCCTTAATGGTAACTGTCTTACAGTTGTGCAATATGCATGCTATATTTAGTATGACTCAATTTTTTTTCTTCTGTTAAGTATCAACTCTAGCGCATTGCACAAGCTGGACAAGCACTCCACCACTGAATTACCTCCCACAACCCTCTTTTCATTCATTACTCTGAGATAGAAAATCACTAAGGTGCCCAGGATAGTTTTGAACTCACTCTGTAGCTCAAGCTGGCCCTGAATTTGTAACTCTCCTGCACCAGACTCCTGAGTAGCTAGAATTATAGGCCTGTAACACTAAGGTTGGCAGCATGTGACATTTCTACAATAAAAAGGTAGAGACGTTATAGTACAAGACAGGAGGATTTCAACAAGTGGTTCTCAACCTTCCCAACGCTGCGACCCTTTAATGCAGCTCTTCATGTTGCGGTGACCCCCAACCAAGAAATTATTTCATTGCTACGTCTAGTTGTAATTTCTTTACAGATATTTACATTATTAATTATAATGTAAATATATGATATGCAGGATATCTGATATGCAACCCCAAAGGGTCATGATCCACAGGTTGAGAACCACTGATTTAAACAAATAAAATAACCCAACACACACACACACACACACACACACACACACACACACACACACACACACAAGTTCCTTTAGCAATTCTCTAAACAAAGGATAGTTTTATTGATGGATTCCAATAATTTTCAGAACCATACTCTATCAACATCATTAAAAATGATTTGACAAGCACCCAGTTCCACAGCAGTGAATAAGCATGCTTGGGAGTACTGGCTGTATTCTCTTCCCCTAATGAAAACGCTTCAACATTCTCTGTCTCCTGAAGAAAATGATACTTAACATTTTATTGGCATTTTCTATGATGGCAGAGCAAATGGATCCCAAGTTCAGGTCATGTTGGGTGTCACTTGTAATGAGAGCCTCAGTGGTCTATATATATATATATAAATTTATTAAGACTTCTGTGGGGAAAACAGACTCACTGATACAGGATAAGGTAAATCTAGTTGCAGAGTCCTTGGAAAGCTGGGGACTGATCACATGATCACATAATCTGGTCCTCACCACCCAAGAGACTGAGACCCCTTTTCTCCTCCCTTTTAAGTGGTCATGTAGGCGGATAAGAAGCACCACCTCTATCAGGCCAGATAGCCTAAGATCATGGGCAGAGCAAATTCCCACTACGTGCATGTGTGCTTGCACAAAAGTTTGTGCAAGTGTGTGCATAGGTGCATGTGTGTACAGGTGCATGTGTATGTATAAGTGTGTAAGTATGTGTGGAGGCCAGGAGTCAACCTAGGGTCTTACTCCCCAGGAGCCAACCGCTTGATTCTTGAGACAGAGTCTCTCGTGGCTTGGAACTGGTCCCTTAGGCTCACTGGTCAGTGAACCCCAGGGATCCACACTTGTCTCCAGCTCCCAACAGCTGGAGCTGTTTAAATGCATGCTAATGAACCTACTTTTTATGTGGCTGATGGGGACTGGACTAGGTCCTCACGTTTACGCAGCTGGCACTTTGCCAACTGCCAGTGATTTCCCCAGCCTGCAAATGGATTTTTAAGTCTTCACAGGTGATTCCAGGGAATGGCCAATTTGACAAGAGTTTGTGCCAGAAGTTCTTTTTGGTGCTGGAATTATTATAGCCAACAAACTAGACAAGATAATTACCAAAGGAAATTAAGCATGTAAATTAATAAGATAATGTCTGGTAGAAGTAAATGCTATTAGGGGGAAAAAAATCCTACTGTAATGGGCCAGGGAACAGTCCAAGACAGAGTCACTTGTACAGGAAAATGCCAGGATGAAGCTCTCCCATGTTATTTCAGGGAAGGCTTAAAGCCCAAGAAGGTGTCATAGGAAGCCCCAGAAAGAGCATCTCAGAGAAGGGGCACTTCAAGTGTACGACGTACCCTTCCCTGTTCCCTGAAAATCCCTCCTCAGAGCTCTCTCCTTGCTTGTTGTTACATAAAGTTGACCAGCAAGGGCTTCATCAGCAGGGCCTGGAGTGTAATGATCCTTGGTGTGGCTCTAAGGCAAGGTGATCTACAGTGTGAGTCCCAGAGACTGGGGACCTCAGTTGTGGGGTCTGAGGGTAAGGATTTCTTTTCTTTTTTTTTTTTTCTTTCTTTTTGGTTTTTCAAGACAGGGTTTCTCTGTGTAGTTTTGGAGCCTGTCCTGGATCTCGCTCTGTAGACCATCCTGGCCTCGAACTCACAGAGATCCCCCGGCTCTGCCTTCCAAATTCTGGGATTAAAGGCGTGAGCCACCAATGCCCGGCTTTCTTTCTTTCTTTTCTTCCTTTCTTTCTTTTAAACAATTTCTTATTTATTTATTTATTTATTTATTTATTTATTTATTTATTTATTTATTCTATGTGTCATTTTCGTCATATATCTTGGTCCCATTCATTTCCCCATCCCTTCACGTCCTCCCGCCACTCCTGCACTCCCCCCTAAATAAAACAAAATTTAAGAGACATAAGAAAGAAAAAGGGAAAACTTTAAAAATCTCATCATGGAAGCTGCAGCGTGACACAGTGAGTCACACAGTAAACCCCTTTCTCCATGTATCTTTATTTGCAAGTGTTCATTGCAAAGAGTCATTGGTCTAGTTTGAGCCCTCTGGTTTCTGCTACACTGTCGGGGCCCAAATTACTCAAGGTTAGAGAATCTGAGCTTGCTGTACCCAGCAGAGCTGCATAATGGGATGATTTGGCCACAGGTGTGGTTACCAGGTGTTTTGAAGGGTCTACACTTGGCTGTGCATTGTGCTTTGACCTTGAAAGGGGGAATATCTTTTGCTTTGCCCCTTGGCATTGTACCAAAAGCCATTTGGAATTAACCTCAAGGCAACTGGGTATTGACTCAGGGCCCTCCCAAAGCTATCCTGTGTCTCTGTCTTTCTTCTGTCTCTTTCTATCTTTCTATCTAATACTTCCTCATTCATCTCTCTTCCCCCACAAGAACCCTTCGAAAGGTGGGAGCTATACTCCCACAGACTCCCACACTACACATTGATGCTGGCCCCTCACTGGGACTCCTCTTGGTTATCCTGCTGTTGCCCTGTGTTGTGGAGATCCTGCAGCTTTGGATCTGCAGGCCAGGTCCTTTCACGTGCTCCAGCAGATTATAGATGGGGGGGATGTTGGGGTGGGCCATGTCATAACCCCTGGTTCTGGACCTGGGCAGCTGCAGGGTTGGTCAGCCCACCAGTTCTCCCCTGTCCTCACCACCAGAGGGAGCTCTCCAGCATTGCCCAGACTAATTCACTCCTTTCAGCAATGAGTGAGAGGTGCAGCCAGTTCTCCTGCTTTCATGCCCTCCGGGTCAGCTCTCCCACACCTACACCATTAGGGCCAACTCTATTGTGTTGCCCAGGTGAGGTACAGGGGCCACTCTCTGAGCACTGCAGCTGATGAGGGATAGAAACAGCCCTCCTGCTCTTATGATCAGAGGGCCAGCTTCTCCACCTGTCTCAGGCATTGATGGGCATCTCTCCTCTGCCCATGCTACCACATGTCTGATGAGCAATGGGGACAGCTCTCCTTTGCTCATAACATTGGGGCTGGGTCATCCTCACCTCAGACCACCAGGCTAGCTCTGCTGTGCTGCCTAGGCGAGGGGCAGGGCCATTTCATGAGTGTTGCATCTGGTAAGGGGGGCATCTCTCACACCCCCACACCGCCACATGACAGATGAGTAGTGGGACAGCTCTTCCACACTTACAACTTTGGGGCTGCCTCAACCACACCTCTGCCAAGAAGGTTAGTTCCATTGTGTTACCCAGGTGAGGTGCAGGGCCTGCTCTCCCAAGTGTTGCAGCTGGTGGGGAGCAAGGACAGCTCTCCTGCTCTTGGGACCTCAAGGCCAACTCTCCCATCTGCCTCCAGTGTTGATGGGAAAGGAGGGGTCAAAGGGTAACTCTCCCCTGCCCATGCTGCCAGGAGACAGATGAATAACGGGGACAGTTCTCCCATACTCACAACTTTGGGGCTGGCTCACCCACACTACTGCTAACAGGGTTGGCCCTATTGTGCTTCCCTGGCAAGGTGCATGGCCTGTTTTCCTGCTCTTATGACCACAGGGCCAGCTCTCCCACCTGCCCTATGAGGGTATGATTTCAATAGTAGTTTGCCAAATATGTAAGAACGTCAAACACATCCTTGGGTATGATACTTGTATTCTCTCTCTCTCTCTCTCTCTCTCTCTCTCTCTCTCTCTCTCTCTCTCTCTCTGTGTGTGTGTGTGTGTGTGTGTGTGTGTATGAGTGTGTGTGTCATATGTCAGTATCTATGTGGGTGTTTGCATATGTGTGGAACCAGAAGAGGTCAATGCCAGCTGTCTTCCTTGGTTGCTCTCCATCTTTTGCTTTTGAGAAGGGTTTCTCACTGAATGTGGAGCTCATTTACTTGTCTAGCTGGCAGCCCAATGAGCTCCAGAGATGTGTCTGTCTTGGTACCTGTGGCTCTTGGGTTACAGTCTCATACCACTCATACCACTGTACCCAACTGCTTTGTGGCTACAGTGATCTGGACTCAGGTCGTCTTGCTTACTCCACAGGTGCTTTACTGGCAGAAACATCTCCCCAGTCCCTGTTGCATTTTTATGACTTCTGAAAAAAAAAACCCACCTTTAATAAAGGACTGGTTAAATATGGTATTTTCATTTGTGGAGAATCCTGTTGTCAGTGAAAATGTGTACTTAAGGAATGAAAGAAGAGGGTGAGATGGGAGGCTCTATAAATATTAACAATGTGTGCCTTTCAAAAAAAAAAAGAACACATTTAAACACTTAAAAGACAAGCCAGTGGAGGGATGTTCATTGCTTGTGACAAGAAGACTTACAAACAAGGAAAGAAAATTGAATAGAAACGTGAATGTGAGACTTGAATAGAGAATTCCTCAAGGAAATTGTCACTAAACAGATAAGAAAATTTCAGCTTCATTTAGAAAGTCAAAATGAAGTATCCTTCCTGCATGAAGGAAACACTGTTTAATGCTATTGAAGCAGGCCAGCACTGGACATTGAATTTCCCTAACAGTTCAGGAAGGTGAGTTGGCATAGTTCATGGCTCACCAAGTGTCCTGTCAGCAGCTACAGTGATTCAGCCAGCACTCAAGGGGCATTTGGAGTTTTTGCTGGGTTCTAATTTGCTGTGATAAAACTCTCAGAACAAAAGCAACTTAGAGGAGGGAAGGACTTTGCTTGGCTTACAGTCCATCGCTGAGGGAAGTCAGGGCAGGAACTTAAGCAGGAGACTGGAGACAGGACCTGTGGATGAATGCTGCTTGTTGGCTTGCTCTTTGTCCACTCATGGGCTTGTGCTCATGTTTGCTTACATAGCTTAAGACTACCTGCCTAGGGATGGTTCTGCCCACAGTGGGCTCGGCCCTCCTGCTCCAACTAACAAACCAGGCAGTGCCCCAAAGACATGCACCCGGGCCAGTGTGATTCCTCAATTAAGACTCTATTCTTAGGTGACTCTAGATGTGTCAAGTTGACAATAAAAATTAACCAGGGTGCACAATGACTTAGTCCCTCGGGCCTGCTATAACAAAATGCCAAAGCTTAAGTGGTTTACAAACTATGAAATCCATTGCTCAGATTGGAGAAATGACTCAGTGGTGAAGAGAGCTTGTAGAGTACATGAGCTTGGTTCTGAGCACCCACGTCAGACAGGTTACACCACCTACAATTCCAGTTGAAGGGGATCTCATACCCTTTTATGGCTCCTGCAGGTTATACACACACACACACACACACACACACACACACACACACACACACACTTTTTCTTCCATTGATTTTGGACAGTTCTAGAAACTGAGAAGTCTGAGACCAAGACAATGACAGAGTTAGCACATTTCTCACAGATAGTATCTTTTCACTGTCACTTACATGGTGGAAGGGATAAGGGACATCTTCAGTGTCATTTATGAGGGTAGATTCCTAGTTGCTGTCAAAGGGTCATGCCTCCTAATCATACGAGGCCCGGGGATACACCTGTCTCCACCTCCTGAGACCTGTGGTGACAAGTGCACTCCACTGCGCCCGTCTGGTATACATGGGGGCTGAGGGCTGAACTCTGGTCCTCATGCTTGCGTGGCAAGCGGTTTAGCAACTGAGCCACCTCCACAACCTGTGAGTGGATTTTTATACCTCCCTAGGTGACTCACAGGGACTGTTTTTACTTGTTTTTTTCGAGAGGAGCTAGCATTCCAACATAGAGATTCTAGGATGATGTGAGCACTAACATCTCAACATTACCAGCATTTCACACTCAGATGTTATAGATCTCAAGCTTCTGACCTTGACATCAGGTCGTAAGACTTTCTTTAAACAGGAAAAAATGTGGGCAGAGATGAGATTTTACAGGTCTGGGTTAAGCATTAGGAACCACTGTACATTTCCTCACTGTGCACACGTGTGCTATCAACCACAGGAATGTGCCCAGGCGGCCATTGCTCCTTCAGCTTGGGACTTCAATTGAACATCAGATGGAAGAGAATTGAGAAGACCCAAGAATGAAGTTCAGCCAAGCACCAGGCCTGTGAGTAGATGTCAGTGTTTGTTGTTAGCACCGAAATCAGGACATTAGATAAAGTCTAATAATCACAGCACAAGGGCCAGCAAGACTGCTCAGTGAAAAAAGGCATTTGCTGTTGAGCCTTTTTGCTGCCAAGCCTTATGGCATGAGTTAAATCCCCAGGCCTCATATGGTAGTAAAGAAGTGATTCTCACACACTGTCCTATGACTTCCATATGCTCAACATAGAATATGTTTCACATGCACTCACATGCAAAATAAGTGAAAATACATTATAATGTAATAAATTACCATCAAATGACCTAATACACCACATAAGAAAGAATTATCCTCTCAAATGTCATAAGCTCCCAGATGTTCCCCTGGATGAACACTGGTTACAGGAAGGACTAGCATAGAGCTGTAGAATGGACCATCAGTAGTCTTGTGGGAAATAGCACAGTTGCATACTACAATCAGTGCCGCTGTGGTATGTTGGAAGATGGGAGGAAAAAGGAAAGGAGAAGTAAGTAGTCAGTGAAAGTTTCTCTAAGGACTCAATGCTTGAGACCCGAAGGTTGGACCAGGGAGATGGCTCAGCAGACGAAGGTCCTTCCACCAAATCTGACAGCCTGTGCTCCCTCTCCAGGACACACATAGTAGAAAAAGAGAACTGACTAGTGCAGGTTGTTCCCTGACCTCCACATACATACACACACCATAGCATGTGTGACAACACACCCACTCACTAAATAAATGGAAATTAAAAAAAAAAAAAAACCCTGAGGGTTAATGAGGGTTACACATGGCGGGGAAGCACTTCTGGCTACGGGACAGTGGATGGACAGACTGGGAAGGGCTTATGAACAGGAGACAAAGAGGAGCCACAAGGTCATGGGATGCCAAAGGAAGGGAGTTTGGATTCTACTGAAGCACCCAGAGAGTCATCAAAGATCCCTTTTGGCTCACTGGCTAAAGGAAGGCATTTGCCACCAAGCCTGACAAGCTTGAGCCAACATCCAGGGCCCACATGGTGGCAGGAGAGAACTGTATTCTACACGTTGTCCTCTGACCTCCATGGGCATTCCCAGGCGCACACACACACACACACACACACACACACACACTAAACAAATAAAATGTAAAAGCTAAAAGATCCAGAGATTAAGTCTCTGTTTTAGCTGGGATTTCTATTGCTATACCATGAAGAGATTATCATGACAGGCAGACATGGTGCTGGAGAAGGAGCTGAGAGTTCTACATCTGATCCTCAGGCAGCAGGAAGAGAGAGACACTGGGCCTGGCTTAGTCATTGGAAACCCCAAAGCCCACCCCAGGGGACACAATTCCTCCAACAAGGCCACACCTTTTAATGCCACTCCATAAGCATTCAAGTCAGAGTCTATGGGGCCATTCTTTTTTTTTTTTTTTTTTTTTTTTGGTTTTTTGAGACAGGGTTTCTCTGTGTAGCTTTGTGCCTTTCCTGGGACTCACTTGGTAGCCCAGGTTGGCCTCGAACTCACAGAGATCCACCTGGCTCTGCCTCCCGAGTGCTGGGATTAAAGGCGTGTGCCACCACCGCCCGGCTATGGGGCCATTCTTACTGAAACAATCAGTTTCCTTTATCATAATCCAGGGAGTAAGCCAATTGAGAGGGGGAAATGGAAAACATAAACGCTGTCCTCCAAGACTGTGATGGTTAATCTTAATTGTCAACCTGTCAGGACTTAGGATCACCTAGGCAACACACCTCTGATGTGTCTATAAAGGTGTTTCCAGAAGACCAAACCCAGGAGGGAAGACCCAAATTGAATGAAGGTTGCACTTTCCTTGGCCTGGGGTCCCGGACTGAACAAGAAAGAGAAAGGGGCTGCGAATCACCGTTCATCACCCCTCTCTGCGTCCTGACTGCAGACACAACATGACCAGCTGCCTCCCATGGCTGCCACATGACTTCCTCTACTGGGAACTGTGGCCAGAATAAACCTTCTCCCCTTAAGTTGCTTTTCTCCATTTTTTTCCAAAGAAACAAGAAAGATGTAACGACTATAAAGTCTCAATACTTAGAAATCTCCCTCAAACACAAAGCATCCACACACCCCCATGAATTCGTTAGCTTCTTGAGGAAGGAAAAGAGTCTTGTGCATCTTATTTATCTGCAGAGCTAGAGTCTTCCTAGAAATCACCTCTGGTGCATGATGGATGGAAAAGCAACAGAAAGTGGTCTCCTTAGCACCATGTGTACATCAGAATGTCCACCAGGTGGCAGATGGCTCGTCAGTTCCCTCAGAGAAATCCTAAGAAGTTAACAGAAGACAGACATAACTAGTTTTCTGTCAGTGAAATTTCCCCCAATATTTAACTGGAAATTTACGACTATCCTAGTATTGATCTCGTGTCTCAAATATCATTAGGACAGACTGATCTTTTCTTGGGATTGGAAGCCTTGATGCAAAAACCAACAATAAAAACAAACAATCTGAGAATAAAACAAAACCAAAAACCAAATAAGCAAAAAACCAGGCAGTGCATGGACTCGTCATTTAAAATAGAAACTGATGTAGTCTGGATCTGGAATGTTCCCACATAGGCCCATGCGTTAAAGGTCTGGTCCCCCAGTGTTGTTGCAGAGTAGCCCCATATGAGGGGGCACTCACCTTTAACCCCAGCATTTAGGAGGCAGAAACAGGTGGATCTCTGTGAGTTCAAGGCCAGCCTGGTCTAAACAAAGAGTTCCAGGTCAGCCAGGGCTACACAGTGAGACCCTGTCTTAAAAACAAAACAAAACAACAAAAAAGTGGGACTATGGAAAGGTTTTAGATCATTGGAGGTGTTTTCTCAAAGGATCAGGGGGCACTGGTCTCTATATCCTTTGTGTTTTGACTTTGAGATAAATGGCACCATCTGCCATGTGCTCCTGCGGTGATGTGCTGCTTTACCACAGGCCCAGAAGCAGTGGGGCTAACCTACTGCATGGACTGGAACCCTTAAAGCTGTGATCCTCTCAGGCTGGGCATGGGGACTAGTTGGAAGCGTGCTGGCCCAGCAAACAAGAAAGGCCCGTGTGCCACTGCCAGCACCGAGTAAAGCTAGGTGTCCTGGTACACTCCCGTGATGTTGTCCTCAGGGAGTAGAGGAAGGAGGATCAGAAGCTCAGGGTTCTCCCTGGCTACACGAGACCCTGCCTCAAAACAAAAGAACAAAGAGAGAAAAGAAGGAAAGGAAGGAGGGAAGGAGGGAAGGAGGGAGGGAGGATGGGAGGCAGGGGAGAGGAGGAGAGAAAAGGGGGAAAGGAACAGAAGGGAAGGGGAGGCGAGGAGGAAGGTAAGCATGGGATACAGGTTAGCTTTGCATCCCTGTGCTGGCCGGATAGACACACTTGATGCAGGCTAAGTCATTTTGGAAGAGGGAACCTCAGATTAGAAAATGCCCCCACCAGATTGGCCTGCGGTCAAGACTGTGGTGCATTTTCGTGACTGATGACTGGTGTGGATGGACCCATTACACAGGTATGATGCCAGCTCTGGGCTGGTGGTCCTGGGTGGTGTAAAAGAAAGCAGGGTTGAGCAAGCCATGAGGAGCAAGCCCAGTAAGAAGCATTCTTCTGTGCTTTCTCTCCTTTAGCTCCTGTCTTGATTTCCTGCCTTGATTTCCCTTAGAAATGGACTGTGATGTGGAACTATAACCAAAATAAACCCTCCCTCCCCAAGTCGTTTGTGGTCATTGTGTTGAATCATAGCAATAGGAACCCCAACAAATACAGCCCCGATTTGTCTGGAGTTATGCACACCTCTTTTTGTCATATTGCATTTGGCAACCTACCTCTGTCACCTGCACACACTGTGCACACACACCCCTCTCCAAACAAGGCACCCAGAAAACTCAGAACCCCCTTAACTCTCCACCTTCACTGGGCTACATGCACTCCCTTCTTTGAACAATGGTATGTCTTCCCAGACTCTCTGTAACAATCAAATTTAGACAGTTTCTTTTCTTTTTACTTTTTTGGTTTTTCGAGACAGGGTTTCTCTGTGTAGTTTTGGTGCCTGTCCTGGATCTCGCTCTGTAGACCAGGCTGGCCTCAAACTCACAGAGATCCACCTGGCTCTGCCTCCCAAGTGCTGGGATTAAAGGCATGCATACTTTTGTGAGAATATGATTAAAATCAGATAAGTTGTGGGAAGGGATATGTGCGGTAGAGAAGTAATTATATGACCCAATCTTCAATAAAATATCTATCAATAAAAATAGAGAACAATTCAAACTTAGACCCTTAGTAACCAACTCCTCCTTCTCTTGATTCCTATAAAAGGAGTCCTGGATAATCGGGGCCCTTGAGTGTCCTCACTAAAGTAGTCCACTCTCAATCTTGACAGTGTATCCCTCTTTAATATGTACTATTGCTTAGATCCAGATAAAATAATCTTGCTTCTTTTGTAAATCTGAATGAGTCATGATTTTCAGTTCTTTGTGCAAGAGGTCAAGAACCTAGAAACACCCGGCCTAGACCTCAGCTGTGAGAAAAGAGAGAAAAAGAGAGGAGGGGGAGGAGAGGGGAGGGGAGAGGAGGGGAGGGGAGGTGAGGACCCTTTAGCATCTGATCCACACTTTCTCCTTGTCTAGCTGAGATTGACCTTGAATTCTGCCCAGTGGAAGTGGAGGTATATGGTCTATTCCTTTTCTTCCCACATCCCATTTTTCTCTAGATCACTAACTGATGTTCCTACAGCCCACTTCAGTTATGTTCGGGTGGAGTAACGATTGGAAGAAAAGCAAACAGCTGCGTGTTGATGCTTCCTTGTAGCAGGTTTTCCAGCCACCGCCGGTCTGATGCAGGTGTTCCAGTTTCTTACCCACTCTCTTATAACCCACAATGCTGCTGACTCATGGTGCCGCTGTCTTTCTTCTCCCAGAGGCTCTGCTTGCAATGCCAGGACGCTTAGGTGGGGTTCTCCTTAAGCTGCTTGCTGTGCGGGTTCCTCACTCAGTTCTTGGAAAACTCAGGCTTCCTGACCAGCTTCATGATAACAGTTGAGATCGTTCCCACTTCAGTCCTTTCTTAGTCCTTCACAGCCATCCCTAGGGACCCTGGGGTGATTGGAAGTGTGAGAAACAAAGCCCCTCACTTCATAATAAGAGCACTGGAGACTCAGAGTAGCCAAAGTGAGATAGTGCATTGTAAGACCTTGCAAAACCAGGCTTGTGCCTAGCGTGGCCGGTGCGCTTATGGAGCTCCGGGAACAGCCCAGCCCCAGCCCAGCTAACCCCTCCTTCCTATCCTCGGTGGCTGAGTAATCACGACCATCTACCACAGCGTCTAGCGCTTCTCTTTCCCTTTGCTGCTTACACTCGTCTTTTTCTCAACAAAAAACACGCGTGGGTTCATCTCGGCATCTTACTTTCCATTTATTTTAAAGCTTATCAAATGCATGACTGTGTCGCGTCTTCAGGTTGGTAGGCAAGCTTGGCTGTTAGTGATTTTCTACTGTACATTTTTGGGGGTGTGGCTTGGCAGAGTTTGGGCGGGTGGAGGAAGAGCTGGACTGGCAGGCTCTAGCAGTCCTTTCCGCTTATCTGTGTTTGGACCTATGCCAGCTCGAGGAACTTTTGAAAATGAGCCATCAGATTTTATTTCCCACAGAAGGACTTCATCTCTCTGCTCCAATGGACGCCCTAACTCTGAAGGACAGAAGTCTAGTCCTCCCCGGAACACCTTGTCCCCACACTGCCTAGAGTCACTGCAAAGCAGGGGTTGGGGACCGAGATGTTGATCTCTGCCCCTTGCCAGATATCTAAGTGTCTTGAGGGATGGTGGGAAGCTTAACCTTGCTTGAGTAGACGAAGCATCCACTTTAAGATTCACGGTCCCACGCGTAACTCCTGGATGTTTCAGTGGGTCTATTTTCCATCTCTTCTACTGAATTTAAAGTCACGGTCTGGGCAGATGGCTCCGTCAGTAAAGCGGTGCTTAGGCAAATGAATGGGCCTGAGTCTGGGTGCCCAGCATCCCTGTAAAAAGCCAGGTATGTGGTGCATGTCTGCACTCTTGCCACTGAGGAGGCAGAGGCAGGGAGATCCTTAGAGCTTCCTGGCTGTCCAGTCTGGCCCCATCAGTGAGCTCCAACTTCAGTAAGAGATCCTGTCTCAAAAAGTAAGGTGGAAAGTGATTGATGAAGACACTCAACATCAACCCCTGGCTTCCACATACATGTACACCATGTACATACACAGCCATATATATACACACCTGCACACACATGTACACCATGTACATACACAGCCATATATACACACACCTGCACACACATGTACACCATGTACATACGCAGCCATATATACACACCTGCACACACGTGTCCATACACAAGAACACGCACATCCAATTTCAGCTATCATTTATTAATTTCTGACCCCTTTTTAAGTGCTTTACCTGGTAATATATCTATAATTAGAATGTCTATAATTAGCTAATTATAGTATAATAGACTTTTAAATGAAAAAGCATCCTGACTCACTCTGAGTCTCTAGGCTTTTAACTAACTGATTTATTTTTCTTAATATATGGGCTAGAGGAGAGCTATAGGGCTAAAACTCGAGGTCTTACTTTGCTGTGAACGCAGAGTATGCAAATTCTATGTGGATTTCTAGTACCTTCTTTTGGAATGTAGGGCTATGGCTTTCTAGATGCTGAACCTCAACCCAGATTCCAAGTTTATTAAAACTTCATTCGAGCCGCATGTGATGCCACATGCCTATCATTCCAGAGGCTGGAAGGCAGAGCCCGGAGTAGCACAAATTCAGGGCTAGTGAGACTGTGTCTCAAAACAGAAAAGAAAAGAAAACCTTACTTAAAAGCTTATTTATTATGCTATAATTACATAATTATAGATAGCCATCAATTATAGATATATTACTAATTAAATAATTTAAAAGAGTCTCAGAAATTAATGAAATGATATCTGATATTTTTTAATTAAATGGAAGAGTTGGGAAATAAGGCCATGGAAATGTCCAGGAGGTCAGACATCCTTAGAGAAGACAGTAGGGAGATTTTTTAAAAAGGGAGTACTTTTTAAAAAGATGCTTCAAATGCCAAGTAGGAGGGATGAAAAAAAAATACACTTCAAAGCATGATATTATGATATTCCAAAAGATCTAAGATCCTAGGTGCAGTGGCCCAGGCCTTTAATCCCAACACTTAGGAAGTGGAGGCAGGAGGATTGGGAGTTCAAGGTCAGCCTTCATTACACATGGAGTTTGAGGCTGGGATGAACCACATGGAAAGGTCAGGTGATGGGGTAGTGGAAGAACATTCTTAACACGCAATGCACACTTGTGTGAAGACAAAAAGATGCTCACATTTTTTGCGGAGAGAAATAGATGGTCACATGACAAAACAATGATGGTAATCAGGAGGGAATGATCTCTCAAAAGTAATGCATGAACATGAAACTCTGCAGAACAACATGTCTACACATGTCGGGGGAGCTGAAGAGATGGCCCGGTGAGTAGGAGTACTTCTTGTGCAAGCATGAAAACCTGATTTCAACTACCAAGCACCTATGTAAAAAGCTGGTGTGGCCAAGAGCCTTCCTATAACAGCC